>NC_056750.1:795832794-795957794 GCF_019279795.1 Protopterus annectens
CAACAATTTACTGCTTCTGGAGCTCATTATCCCACAATAATATACATATCTTGTCCAGTTTTGATATTATGTCAAAGAGGAGCAGTATGTCAGATGTAAGACGCTTTAAAAGCAAATGAATCATCCTTGCATAGTTACCACGTGCACGAAGCAGCAATCATATCGGCATTAGCTGACACAAAATATGTTGCCTTCTCCTGTCATTAGCAAGATGCCTTCAAAATAAGCAAGCCTGAAATTATCACGTGAAGTAGAGGACTGTGGACAGTGTAAGAGCATGGGCATTGAGAGGTACACATATATAAGAGACACAAAATGTTCTGTGGTCAATATAGAATGAATGGTAGTAATGCATCATGGCAAAGACGAACACACAAAACATTCTTCATTGGGTAATACTATAAATATTTCAAAACTGCTTTACTCTTTTTCTAGGAATCCAGTGAAGAGCAAAAGAGCTGATTGTGGTCATACCAAGAATTAAGGTGAGTATGCATTATATAAGAATGTTTTTATTGGTCTGACATTTGCATAGTATGTAGAAATATCAATAATGATTACTTTCAGCCGTGTAGATTTTGTTTTATGGACTCACACAATCTTGGCAAGGCATGCTTGTGGACAGTTGTGACCTTGTGCATTAATATTCAACTGGAATCAGACTTTTACCTGGAAAAGATAATTACTAGATCTGTGCTTCAATTAGACGGCTGTTTTATATTACAGATTAGTATTGTTTGGTGAAAGGCACTGAGTAGTTCTGTTTATCACAACCTATTAACATAATCCAGTCACAAACCTGCAGGTATAGCATGCAAACAGTGAATTGCAATGCTAACTGACCAGTGTTTCTTTCAAGCATTGCTGATTATACCTCATGAAGATTGTGTCAAAGTGCAGCAGTTAATTTCTCTTCCCTCACATTGTGGGGTCTTCTCATTCAGATCCTCATGTAGATGCTTTTTATGGTACATCTCCATGCCCTGCCTGTGTAGTTATAATTTTTGCAGTGGATTGCACTTTCTTTGCAAGTCCCAAAAAGTATGCAGCAAGTGAAGTTATAAGCCCAGAACTGCTCTAAGATATATGTGACATGTGTCTGCATGCATGTAAGAGTATGTATGTGTGTGTGTGTGCATGCAAGCACCTTGTGATGGACTGGAATGCCTTTCACGACTACTTCCTGCCTTATACTCACTTCTGACTAGTATATTTACCACCACTACTCAACCATAAGATATCTTAATGCAATCATTGTAAAGGGAAAATTGGATGGGGACTCCAAAGGTGCTTCCCAGACCTAAAATAATAATTTCAGTAACTTGTTATAGAAGCATGCTGCTGAGGTATATGAATACTCGGTGTTTATTCTTCAATGATTCCTTTATCATGGGCCATGTGAGTGAAGCAATGATGGAGGGAAAGATAAATGAAGCCTATGCACAGTAAGTGAAGCTTATGTTGTGTACCACTCTGACTATTACTATGGTGTATCACTTCATAGGTCCACCCTGGTCTCCAGCATTATTACTTTTCGTGAATCTTGAGATAGCTATGTGTACTCACAAAAAGCAAATTACAACATTTATCAGAGCTTTGCTATATGTTATAAGTAAAGTATGTAAACTATATATATATATATATATATATATATATATATATATATATATATATATATATATATAAATATAATCCAAAAATATACTACCTGAATTAAATAAAAAAGTTAATGATTACATAGGTTCACTATGGGGTAAACAGAAACTCATGACCAATTATCCAGTTTGGCACTGTAATCAGGAATTCTTTGCCATCCCTGCTCATAAGGCATGGAATTTCAACATTCAGGAATTATTAACTTCATAAAGTGAATCATCCTGACAGGTCACACAGTAAATCACCCATTCACTAGTACATGGGTTAAGATGTCTAATTTCATAAACATGGGATATGTCAAGAAACATTTAAGCATTTTAATACACAATTAACACAATTTCCAATATGGTTATATTCCACTGGTGGTATAAAAATTCCCACTGTCGCACACAAACATTTTTTCATCTGCATGTACTATAGATGAACTTACAAAGGTTTGATACATATACACACATGTCTGTATGTAACACACACATATATATATATATACACGTGTGTGTGTGTGTATGTATATATACATACACACATATATATATATATATATATATACACACACACACACACACACACATACACAGGGAGTGAACATCTTTGTCAGCTTGTAATGCATGTCATCTTGAAAATTGTATCCTGAATTTTTGGTATACAAGGGCATTAAATAGTTATAAATCATCAATAAAAACATTTCTGAGTAACTGATGAGTTGTAAGTCAGTAACTTATTACATGGGTTATGCTCTACAAACCTGAAAGTAGATGCAACAAATAGACAAGTCCGGAGAATATCTTTGAAAATAATTTTCCTAAAACAAATTCTTCTGAGATGAAGAAGATTTAAGAATGTTATACTTATTTTGGGATGGCAACTGTTGGCATGAGCAAAGGAGACCAATGAAAAGATTTCTTATAAAAGAAACTACTGACCCATCTATAATCTTGGTAATTCTCACATCAAGGAAATTGAAGGTGAGAAGTTGAAACTTGTGTATAAATTCAGCATCACATATTGTGACAAATACTTACATTCCACCAATCCTGCCACATTTATTTTCCATGCTAGCCTTCAGTCGTCAAGGTATGAGCCACTTCTCATTCGATCACCAAGAGATATTGCTGGTAGAATCATAAGTCTTGTTTTCTTCAAAATAACCCATACAATGGTCTGTACAGAGTGGGTTGAAGGAAGTCCTTGAGGCCATCTACTTTACCTGTAAAGGGCAGGTATTGTCAAAATAAGACTCTATTTAAAACTACCTTGATTCATTCTTAAAGAAAATTGCTGGATGTCATATGGAATGTCAGATTTAATCAACGAAAAACTTGTATAAAGAGGTTTCACATCTAAAGTACACATATACCTTTCTTGTTACTTTTAAGACATTCCATCAGCTGGAGATGAGTACAGTCTGTGAATTTATACTGAATGCTGACCAATAATGGAAACAAACATGTTTCCAAAAAATCAGAGTGAGGTTTAGGGAATTAATAGCTCCCTGAAATTGTTGGGTGGCCAGAGGGGGGATTACAGTCCCTCTTGTACATCTTAGGTAGAGCGTAAAAGTATTGAAGACTCTGATTAGACTCCATAAATTCCTGGGCAAGTTTAAAGCTAATAACTTATAATTTTGGGTTGAGTCTATAAGTACCACCGGAGTTTTTTTTTTTAATCATTCCTTTTCTGGTTCACTATACTTTTCATTTTATTGATACTAATAACTACTTGCTAATTAGATTATAAGCCTTGTAAAACTCTCCCTTTTTGTGACAGGTTATGCTCCATATTTTTAGAAATCCCAGATGGATTATTATAGAGATACTCACGTACTGATTTCCCAACTGCAGCCATGGAAGAATTATATGGAGGAAAGGAAATGAGATTTTAAAGTTCTAATCTGCCAGATTAATCCTTATTCCTTCTATGCGCTATCTCTGAAAAATATTCAGATATTTACCTATAGCAAACCGCCTTTATGTCCTGATGGACATTAGTATATGGGTATGGAACAAAATTTACAGCTTTACAAAATTTTCATCATCAGACAGAGTAGAACAAGAAATACTGTGTACCAGCCAATGAAAATCAAATAAACAATTTAATTTGTTTTTCAATTCATCATCGATTGAAAAACTGCCATGCATGTTCCTTTGATGATGCTTCCTCTTCACCTTTCCCTTAACTGGGCTCACCAGACTCAATATTAATATGTTTGGAAGCCAAACTGGTTTCCATAAATTTAATATGACATCATAAGCACACATCTGGAGTGTTGATCCCAAATTATTTGTAGTCTGCATTATTCCTTCTAAGGTCTTTCCTTACAGAGATTTAAACAAGACATCTTTATGCCAGTTATAACATGGCTTGGGGAAGAGCGGTGATATATAAATTAAACAGCAGGAGTAATCTAACATTTTAATAAAACATTGTGCAGCTGCAAGAAAGATGGACTGTAAAACTGAACGAGAATTGTTTATTCAAAGATTGTAATATATTGCAGAATTATACGATAATGACTCCTCTACTTTCTTGTAAACATCCATGAAAAGATATTTTAGAAAGTAAAAAACTGTGCTGCCATATAATAAAATAAATGCAGTGTTGGTTATACAAATAAATGACCCTACCATATTATACAATAATAATTTCTGGGAACATAATAATATTAATAAAATACATCCAGCATGTTAACTGCACATGTAAATCAGCACAAAACTCACTCCATGGGATTCAGAAAGCAGCCATGCAGGAACAAGTTATTCCTGCATGACAGGGACTGTTCCTATTTAGCACGGCAGCATGCCATGCGTATGTATGAAGGCACGCTGCCATGCTGTAAAAAGGACACGGTTCCATGTATGAGCACAGGGGGTATGTGCCTGAGAGCAGAGCTCTCACAATATACACACCCCCTTGCACTCCAGAATTGCCTTTCAGCAATTTAAAATCAGCAAGAATGCTCATAACACCCCAACCCATCAGGATAACAAATCTGGTAAAAGCCATAAGGGACAATCGTCCCTACCAAGACAAATGTTGTTAGAATAACACATGTAGCATAAGCACATAGTGCACTCTTCCCAGTCACAGGAAGGAACGTGGACAAAGCCAAAAGGGACAATCATCCCACAAAGCAGAAAGTTGATAGAATAACAGGAATAAATAAGCTTTATTAAAATGTTGGATTACTCCTGCTGTTTAATTTATATATCACCGCTCTTCCCCAAGCCATGTTATAACTGGCATAAAGAAGTCTTGTTTAAATCTCTATAAGGAAAGACCTTAGAAGGAATAATGCAGACTACTCTGAAGGGTACAAATAAAATAAAATAAATCATTTTTTTTTAAACATGCAATAAAGTTAAGCATAGCTGTGTGCGTGTGTCCATTGCTTAGCTAGCTTAGTCCATCTTAAACAGCATGAGAAGTTAAATAGCAAGAGACAGCCAGCATAAGCAGTACTGCAATAGTGTAGTGGTTAGTGTGTACACTTTGCAAGCAGCCATTCCTGGTTTGATCCCCACTGTAACCAATTTGCATTTTACATGTGAAAGCAGTACATACATTTTTTTTTTATATAATAAGCTACTAAATAACATATATTTGTTAACCAGAGTACTGTAGTAGGTCCAGATGTAAGGTGTCAGTTTAATAAAGTTGTAAACCCCCCATATAAACACAAGTGCCCCATACAGTATAGTCATACATGAGTAAATTTAATGAAAACATATTGGGGGATGTCAGGGACAGTAAACAAAGTTATAATATGTAATGAATGATGAATCAATCCCATACAGCAGGCAGTCTATAAAATAAAAAATAAGCAATGCTAAGTATTGCACAGCTCTACTTACCAGGTGTAAGAATTGTGTAAATATGACTGCTAAGCAATGAGTAGCCCAGCTAAGTGGATTTGCCCACTGGTAAGCACTGATGAACCTGCCCCTTTAAGCACTGCCAACCTTAGCCAAGCAGGTTTGCAAGTAGCTTAGCTCAGTATATTCAAAATTTTCCAATCACAAAAAAGGGTGGGAAATCGACCTGTCTTGCCTGTGATCTCACCAGTGCCACTGGTATTCCTCAGACTGGTGAGCAGGTCAGCACTGCTATGCCAACTTGAAGCGGAGAAAAAGGGAGCTCTTGGATGAGTGGGTCCAAGAAGCAAGGCAAAGGGGTGACGTCCCAGCAGTGTGTAGGCAGTCATACCAATAACTGTTTAATTTATTAATGTCAAGCCTGTGTATATGATGGATAGATATGCCTAAATATTTCCCTATTTCCCTTATAGCTGCAGCTGAGCGGGCTGTGAATCAGGAAGGCCACGCAAGTAGGCTGCAGAGGCTGCATCGCGAGGCTGGTGAGTAACAATCCTGCTTGTAATAGCCATACCAAATAAATATAAAGTAGTAGAAATTCATCTGGCAGTATAAAAACTGTGTATGGGTTGTGCTGAATAAACAATATGACAGTAATAGTCCCATATAGGTCATATTTAAATAAAACTGTAACTGCCTGGCAATAAAGTTCTAAATCCTGGACTGACTGTGTTTACTCTGGTATTGTATGGCATTTATTGTTGCATTCTCTAAATAGAAATGTGTGTACCACTGTTACCCACACTGTGCTACATAAAAAAATGTCTAGGAATGTCTGTGTAAGACTGTTGTAAGTACAAGATCAGATTGTACAACCAAGAGAGACTTAAGACAGAAAACACTGAAGAGATAGACAAATAACACACACCGATGAAACTTAAATTGTATTTTTAGCAGACACAGCCATGGTTCAAATCCTGGGAGTGATAGTAAGCTGTATGCATAACCATACCTCTCAACGGTACAGATGTTTGCAGAATGTACAGATAATCGGCTCATATTTTCTGCCTGTTCCTCTGTCCCCTTGGCAAATCAGTGGGATGATCTCAGAATTGGACAATTGGTCACTAAATAATGACATGCATTTGATTTTCAGACCACAAAACCTTCAGAAAATGTATATTAAAACAAATCCGGTCACTCTAGCAACTCTCCAAGTTTATGAGAGCAATATTCAAAATATGTCCCTATTTGTACCCCCATTTGGTCAAGCTTTGTCCAGAGTGTGTGCATTAACAGATTGAGAGGTATGTGCACAATATTAACTAGGAATCTGGGAATATGTGTAGAAACAGTCAAGTAATGGTAACAAACATTCCCCCACAGGTCTGTCATATAAAAAAACTGTAACTACCTGGCAATAAAGACTTAAATCCTGGACTGGTAGTGTTTACTCTGGTATTGTATGGCCTAACATGTAGCATTCACTAACATCTGATATTAGAATAGTACTGTTGCGTCAACCACTGTTTCTCACACTGTACTACATAAAAATATGTCTAGGAATGTCTGTATAAGACTGTTGTAATTACAAGGTCAGATTGTACAACCAAGAGACACAGAAAACACCAAAGGAATAGACAACAATATCCAAATAGCACACTGATGAAACTTAAATTGCTGTATTTTTAGCAGACAGCTATGGTTTGAATCCTGGGAGTGGTAGTAAGCTGTATGTGGAATCACACCTCTCAACTGTACAGATGTTTGCAGAATGTCCAGATAATTGGCTCATATTTTCCACCTGTTCCTCTGTCCCTCTGGCAAATCAGTGGAATGATCTCAGAACTGTAGTCACTAAATAATGACATACAGTTGATTTTCAGACCTCAAAACCTTCAGAAAATGTATATTAAAACAATCCTGTTACTCTAGCAACTCTCCAAGTTTATGAGAGCAATATTCAAAATATGTCCCTATTTGTACACCCATGTTTTGTCAAGCTTTGTCCAGTGTTTGTGCATTAAGAGATTTAGAGGTATGTGCATAATATTAACCTGGAATCGGGGAATATGTGTTAAAACAGTCAGGTGGTGTTAACAAACATTCCCTCCACAGGTCTACCAGGTAAGAGACATAGAATATAGCTATAAGACAGTTGAAGTATATACTGTGTACAAACATACCACTGCCCAAACCAAGGCCATAGGGTATTTTAATAATACCTGTAGAGTAATGATTAGAGCAATGATCATTAAAGTTGTGAGTACTGCAAGGCTATATAAGTTGTTAATTGACCCCCCCCCCACCATATCTGCAACAATAATCTAAACACACAAATCAATGGTTATGTTTACACCAAACCTACTGTTGGGACATGTGTTCTATTGTTCAACAAATATTGAAATGTGTTTCTATTAATGTTCCTTGTTGAAATACCATCATATATGACCTGTTGCTATCAATGTAATCTACATGCTGTTGTAATGGCCACTGTGGTTCCATATATGCATGTGCTCTCTTTGCTATGCAACTGTTCCATATCTGGTGTTTTGGTTAATGAGAATATTTGTGCATGCTGTTACAACTAATCCTGGATTGTGTTGACTATTACTAACCCACATATGTTCTAAAACTGTAACACCATAGCATGTTTGGGAAGGCTGGTCCCAGCGGACCCACCTCTCCCACCTCATTTGGCTGTGGGACTGGGCCCTAGCACATCTGGGACCCACCCCAGGACCTCCTCAACCACTGGTCCTGCACCACCTTTGTGTGGAACCTCCTCAGGGGATGGGGCTTGTCCCCCCTCTGGGAGCGGGTGCAGACAGGATCCTGTCACCCGAAGTCTGGTCCGGGGACTGGTGCATAGTGAGCTCCGAAGGGAGTTTGGAAATCTGCTATGCCAGCTTGAGTGCCATGTGGTGCATTTAGAGGGTCAGCCTGCCCCTCCTGCTCTGCCCCCAGCACAGCCACCTTCGGGGCCGTAAAGGTGCAGTGGTGACTGCCCATGGGTGGGGACCTCAGTCCTTCGACACCTTGGACAGAGAGGAGTGTTTGAAATCAGAAGCCCATGAGCCCCCAAATGGAAACAGTGGGACTGAGGTCCCCACCCATGGGCAGTCACCACTGCACCTTCACAGCCTTGAAGGTGGCTGTGCTGGGGGGGGAGCAGGAAAGGCAAGCTGACCCTCTAATTGTGCCACGTGGCCCTCAAGCTGGCTTAGCAGATCTCCCAGTTCTCTGCAGAGCTCCCTACGCACCAGACCCTGTACCCGACGTCAGGTGACAGGATCCTGTCCGCCCTCTCCCAGGGGGTCTAGCCCCATCCCCTGAGGCGGTTCCACCTGAAGGTGGTGCAGGACCAGCAGAGGAGGAGGTGCTGGGGTGGGTCCCAGATGTGCTGGAGCCCAGGGCAATGGCCAGATGAGGTGGGTTGGCTGGGAATGGCCTTTCCCAACATGCTATGTTGTTGCAGGTTTAGAACATATGTGGGTTAGCAATAGTCAACACAATCCAGGATTAGTTATAACAGCATACATAGATATTTTCATTAACCCAAAACACCAGATTATAACAGTTGCATAGCAAACAGAACACGTGCATATATGGAACCACAGTGGCCATTACAATGGCATGCAGGTTACCTTTGATAGCAACAGGCTACCAATGATAGTGTTTCAACATGGAACATGAATAGAAACACATTTGAATATTTGTTGAACAGTAGGATATGTGTCCCAACAGTAGGTTTGGTGTAAACATTCCTACTGATCTGTGTGTTTAGATTATTGTTGCAGATATGGTGGGGGGATGTCAATTAACAACTTTTATATCCTTGCAGTATGTGGTCCTCTGGCCGTTTTTTCCTGTTTATGTCTTCCATGTACAATGTCACAGGAATGGCTCCCTGCATCCCCCCCCCCCCCAGGAAAATGATGTCATTATACACTTCGTCATACTACATCACGGAACCCAATTTTGCCGTAGGGCCCATGATCTGCAGGAGAGGACCACCCTGTAAAACGAGCTCGTCTACAGGGTAAATGATGTCGGCCTGCATAACCGCAGTTATGAGCAGGTGTGGCATTGGTGCTCTGACCTGATCCACCATGCTGTCAGCGTGCTGCTGCTGCAGTTAGGAGGGACCAGCTAGCCACAGTTGGGGGTCATGCCATCCAACCCCACTGACATATGCTGAGGAGCTCCTCACCAGCCTTTGGTCACCCACCCACCAGCCAACCCAGGAACCTGAAGCTAGCATTGTGGAGGTGGATGCCACCCACACAATGAATCGAGTGTGTGCAGGTAAGGCCAGAGGGCACATTAGTAGACCACTGTTGCTTACCTGTATTCATCTGTAAAGTATCTACATGCATATGTCAGATAACACAGTCTATTGCTGCAGTGTAGTAATGAACAGATGTGCATGATCTCTAGTATTATGGGTTTGTACGGTTGATGCACTGAAATGCTGCTCGCACCCTGTACCAATGCCACAGGTGTGGCTACTGACATTACGTCTCACACACAACTATGTAGGTCCATCTGGTATACAACTGGGGCAGCAGCCTGTAGCTGGTGAATATGGAGTTGTTTTGTTCAGGTTTGTCAATACACCAGCCATGTTATGGCCATGGTATTTGCCATGCACACATTTAACACATCTACCCATAATGCATCATGTACGTTTACTTATTGCTGCTAACTGCACTGCATCACAGTGGTCACCATGGTGGCATATCTTAAGGGAATGCAAGAGTCCTGCAGTATACCTAACAACCTGTCAGTGCAAGATGTGTGGTCAGAGATGAACATAATGGTGGGATAAATGGCCTACAGTAGGGACATGTCTGAAACATTACCCTTACTACAACTGTGCGACTACAACAGTGTATACACCACTATTACAATAGCAACTGTTCCTGATCTAAACAACGGCAAATCACAATACCACATTCCACACCTTTTACAACCTGTAATGTGATCCTAACATGAGCAATGGATGTGTACTATGGAATCCTATGTTAGGACAACAAATATGGGGGAATACATACCTTAAATACTGTAACCATGTGTGTGTGCACACACTCCAAATAACATTGCAGAAGCAGCTTTTGAGGCACTGACAGCATTCACTTTTATTGAGTACACACCTGCCATCAAGTACAGGACCTCAATGTCACACCAAGTAATGGTCTGCTGTCCAAGAAGCATGTCCATGACATTTGCCCATTCACCTGTAAAAGAGGCAGCCATGGCTTGCACACCTTACAAACCATGGAATGGATCCCATATCTGAAAGGTAGCCTTACCTCACCATTAAGTATACCAAGGCAAATAATGCAGACAGTCATGTATGTGTGTATGAAGTATGGAACAACATTACTGTAGAAAATAAAGAGATGCCCATCCAAGACAGATAACATGTTGCAAACTGGTCACGGAGGCTGCCCAGAAACATGCAGCAACACTGAGGGACTTGCAGAAATGTCTAGCAAGTGCTGCCTGTGCTGTACCTGTGTTGACAATCACCTGAAATCTGCATAAGTGTGGCCTATGGGTTAGGGTAATCAGATAGAAGAGTTGTTCCACAGGAAACATCATCCAGGGCTCTCTACAAGTAGCATATGCACAACATCAAGTCTCCCAAAGGCATGTGTTGCAATGTGTAATGGTGTACTGAGACCAAGGCTGAAACCTACAGACAGTATTAATAAAGATACATGTGGTGTACACAAGCAACACTTCACTCCACCTCAGGCCCACCATCCCCATTTTTACCTTGCTGGTGCCAGTGTACACCTTTAGGTTTGCTGTTCATTAGCAGGAACTAGGCCAGTAGACATGGAGTTCTGAATTTGGAACATGGCAAAACAACACTTGTGTGGCCCATAATTGTCAAGTACCTGCAATAAGGCTGAGGATGGGGAGGGGTGTCATCCTGAAACACAACAGTGAATTGAAACATATATCCAAAGCTCAGTAAGAATGGCTGTATCTGAACATAGTCAAGGTCATGAATTGTGCCAGACATAACCCTGACTCCACAGCAATAATGAAGGCATTGTGTGACCTCCAAGGGCTGTGCACATGAGCTGACCTTGCAATCCGGCAGAGTTAGGGGACATTTGTAGGGTGGAGTGACTAAATAATGGCAAGTGAAGATGGGCCATGCTAGTATACCCCCTTCTAAGAAAAGAGATTGATGTAGTTCACTTAAGTGCTGCAACAAACCATTGTGTTAAGGGTGTGCACACTTATGCAACCCACATATTGTATGCATCTTATTCAGCATCTGCATGACTAACACATTTGTTTGATACTGCATTTAATTGCACAGGTCATGTGTCAAATATCAGGTGTGTGTAATGTTAACATATACTGTACTGTGGCCCCATTGCATATCATGGAAGAAGCTGGCATGTTAACAAGGGTGTGTACACTCCTCATATCCACAGTAAGCTTTGAAGGTTGTTAGTGTAATTGGATTTTATTGCTCATACATGCACTGCTAATGAGATCTGCAAATCAGAGGTCAGGCATTAATTATTGACATCAGTCCTCATATCATCTCAGGTATGTCAGAAACACATAGGGACTGTGAGCAACAGAGCAAGCATAACTGATACACATTCAGCAATGGTGTGTACACTCATGAGGTATGAAGCACAGTACATGTCAGGGTGCTGTACAGGTGCACAGCAATACTGTGTACATGGGACCAGTGTGTTCCAGAGGAAGGGGCATCACATACTAACAACGCATGCATCACAGAGATGTATAATGTTGGTAACAAGGATTGAGTATAGCTGCAGTGCATGCTGTTGAGTGCCATATATGTCATGCATGTTGACTGTTGGGTAATGAGAGGTCTGTGTCATATCTTTGTGCCACCTCACCTGTAAGTGTGTGTGTGTGTGTGTGTGTGTGAGTGTAAGTGTGTGTGTATATAGAGGTAAGCAATAACTTACAGGTCTTAAATTACATTTCTTGTTTTCCCCTCACAGGTTGCGAGGTGGGTCAGGGTCCCTCCTGCAGGAAAACTGATGTTAGTGTCCATACAGACACTGACAATGATAAGTATAGTGAGGTACAGGCAGGGTTGTCAGGGGCTGAAGCTGTGCCATCGGTTGACATCCCACTTTTATCCACCCCATCCCCACACATAGTCACAATGCCTATACATACCCTATCACCAGTGGCCATAGATGAAAAACAGTTGGCAGGTGGTGGCATGGGACAGGACAGTGTGGGGACTATGCCAAGTGTGTCTGCATACAGCAGCCATAGCCAGATGACTGGTGAGGTACCACACAGGTAGATGTACAGGGGTGCTCATAGCAGGGTTGCTGGCCATCATGCCCCTGTCAGAAATGCCACAGTTGTTACCAGATGCATGTTACTGGCCATCATGGAGGCACAGGCACTTATGGAACATTACACCCGAGTATGAGGCTCCAGAGGGCTACTCATTCTGCTGTACTTGACAACATCTGTGATCTTGCAGGTGCCCACCGTTATTTTGCAGAGGTCCTGGATAGATGGTTGGGTGAGATGGTGGGAATCCTCAACCTGTGTAGTATCTGTGTTAGAGCATATGGTGGAAATAGGGCATCAGCCACATGGACGTAGGTCAGCAACACCAACAGATGGAGGTCTCCATGGACGTGCAACAAGTCACAGCAACTCCTGTAGTGGCAGTACCAGCACTGCAGGGAGGGTGCTGCCACACCACAATGCAGCAGGCCATGTACACGTGGTCCTGGCCAGTCCCAACAGGGACACGGATCCAGTGGACATTTGTCATCATCAGGGGAGAGTAACATATCTGGGCTTCTACCTGGTAGTACCCATGGAACCCCTGGCAAGCACAGTTCCCATGCCCGAGGCAGACACGGTGAACTGTACCACCCTGCCATGTATGGTCTGCAGCTGTCCAACAAACCCCTGTATAGGGCAGCCACATGGCAGAACTGTGTGCATACATACACACACACATCACCAACACAGCTAGGGGACCTCCATACCTACACACACCACATCTGCACAGCCCAATTGATAAAGAACCCCATAACACACACACACATATGATGTCAACCAAATGTCTCAGCCTAGGTCTCTGGCAAACCCACAACACACCCTTTGCATATGATAATACCTGTGCCACATCCCTGTCATCCACGTCATTGATGCAGGGACATGCTAATATGGTTCTGATGCACAGGGTGAATGTACTAAGGTTTAGCAATGTAATGCTGTTTAACATGTTTTCAGCTGGAATGTTTAATGCTTTTACATGTCAGGGTGTGTAGTTGTCCAGCCATGATGCATTATAGCTGTTATTAACACTGACTAATTGTGGTCTCCATAATGTATTCAGTTTGTGTTGTAGGTGTCTATGTTGGTCTGCTCTCCCTTCCTACAAGGGGTATGGCACTGTGGTGACACACTGTCATATCCTGGGTACAGATGAACTCAAGTAACGTGTCTGTATAACAGTTACTGCATGTGCCACATGGCTGATAGGTCTGAGGGGTATATACAGGTGAGTGCATGCTGGCTGATGTCAGCAGCTCTACAGTGGACAATGGTAAGTGTACTGGGTGGCACACACCAAATGTTTGTGAATAACACATACACAGACTTTGATGTTGATGCAATACACAGAGAATACTGTGCACATGGATGTACTTAATTTTGCAGTGAACTTATTTTGGCCTATGTAATTCCAGCAAGACAAAATAGGCAAAACATCACATCAGTAAATAGTCTGCCAGTTTAATATCATTGATGATGGTACTGGCAGGGCATATATCATCTTCCCCAATTTAGTGCAATCCTGGAGTTGGTAAGCATAGGTGTGCTGGTGTGGGTGGCACAGCCCCCCAATTTGGAGGGTATGGGGTGGCGCAGAACCACACAGTGAGATAAACAACTACTTAACCTGTTAACATAAACTGTGCAGTATAACAGCAGACTAAGAGGGGGGATATGCACAATAACTCCAATGAGGGTGGCTGTGCACATAACAACCACACCCAACTATATATGCCAACTCCAGTATCGCTGTACAGCTGTACAGTGGGGAAGAGGGCATTTACACATCTATTAGTTTTGATGGAATGAATTTCCCAAAGATGATTCCTTTGAAATGTTAACTTTTGCCAATTAGTTCTCAGACAAATGATCTCCTGGGACATATATGTTCTGCAAACTGAAGTAGATCCTTTCACATACACACACACTTGCTTGGCAACATAGAGTAAAACCCCTACCTAGGTACTTATTGCTACTAATGTGTTTTGCCTTAATTGCACACACCACAGAGCATTTAGGATGAGGTATGTCCCGAGTTTCTTGTTAAGTGAAGATCACTACCAGGCCTTGCACAGTATGGTAATGGGGGGATGTACTGGGTGTTACTGAACAATGCATAGTATGACATACTGTCATATACACATTGACAAACACGACAGTCATAGACACATCTGACAGACCTGGGTTTAGCAGTGCTAACTACCTTGTCAGTGAGTCCATTCTGTTAGAGAATTTTCACACAGCACATGCATCATTGGACTGAATAGTGTAATCAGTTACCCGTATGGTTGATGGTGACAGCGGTCCTCATACAGTGGACTTTGGGACATGTACTGGGGTACCATGGTGTAAAGACAGTATACCCAGCATCCACACCCCACATTGGATATTGTACTCACTGAAACCCACCATAATGCTCTGACATGCCCACAATCACACATTGACCAGGACTGCAACACAACCCCTTGTCTATCTAATCAGTGCTACTACAGGGATATGCATTTATTGCACATGCCACAGGGACAGTAGGGTGAGGGTTTTCATGGCTCTCCTAATGTCTGCAACATCACTATCCCTTAGAATTCTCCAAATACAATAAACCTTGCCATACATTATGTCTTCTACAAATATACACACTCGCACACATACACACTTGCCAGGACTCAGAGGGTAACCTACACCTATCTACCCATTTGTAGAACAGTGTTATGCTGGTACTGCAAACTCCAGGTAGTCCATAGGGTGAAGAGTGTAACAAGGTACATTTAATGTCAATTACAGCAGCAACCATTTCTAAATATGGCAATGGGAGTGTAGTGGGTGAGAAGGCCTTCAGAGTATTGTCAAGTACAAGTTTACAAACACACAGACACTGTTATTCTCAGTAATGCACACTGACGCATTTGTCAGTACTGGGGTCCATACATGCAGGTGTTCCTAAGTGTGTACCAGGCTAATGTCCATGGAGAGATGAGAAGTGCACGGCATGTGGGTACACTGGCATCATGCCATCTGACAATTGTCAGCAGGCAATCAACTGATACCACTTGAGTGATCCCCAGGGTGACCGTTAAATTCAACATCCAATCATCTGGTTTTCTCTTGCAGAGGGCCAGCGAGGTGCTACAATTGACATGTAAGCAACATATATTACATAACATGGCCAGTGTCTGGGTTAGAGACCTGTACCCAAGCATGTTCTCACACATGCTCTCTCAAGAGAAACACACACAAATTATCACAGTTGGTAGGATCAAGATTAGAACTCCTACCTAACTAGTTTGCTACACTACAGTATTACGTAGTTATCACAAGTGCCACAGAGCTTATGGGGCTGAAATATTGCCAAAGGGTTATTTCAAGGAGAATGACATCAGCAAGCATGCTAAAGTAGGGCAATGGGAGGTGTAGTGAGTGTGAATGGCTTCAAAATCATTCATCTCCACACACACACACACACACACACACACACACACACTTGCCAGTACTGAGATGCATAAGTTCTTTGCTTCACAGGTGTGTAGTAGGTGAATGGGCCGGAAGGCAGTACAAGACTAGGCAAAGAGAATACCTTGGCATCAGGCCACATGACAATAGTCTCCAGTGTGGCTCAGGGGTGCAGTACCTGGAGTGGTCCCCCAGGTGGATATTGCATTCACCATCTACTCATCTGGGTTACTATTATGGGTGGCCAGTGATGTGCACTGCTTCCCATGTATGTGATTTATATTCCATAACATGGACAGTGTTTGGGTTGTGCACATCCCACATGCATGTTCTTTGCAGTGTGGAAGTGTACTTGAGGTCTCTGGGGCATGCTGTGTGGACAGATTATCTTCTGATGTAGCATTCCTGTCCTTGTTTGGTGAGACCTGGCTATGTAACTGAGATTGTGCTTGCACATAAATTGACAGCATGATACAGGTATTCAGTGGAGTTAGTGGCATCTTTCCATACAGGGCATGTGTATAAGGCATGGTATTCCCTTTGTGGGTTACATCTGCAGACTCTACAGTTGCTGCAGGCATCCAGTGGAGAACACAGCAAAAGGGCCACTGTAAGCATTTATTTGCCTACTTCAGGGATGGAACAGGGTGCCATGTCCTTTCACTTGCTGGATAACACACTCATTCAGGAGATGTAACACATCAACGTACTTTCTGATGTCAGTGGCACTGTTGGGGTCAACAGGCATGTAGTTCACTGCAATCACACCATGGTTACTATCTGTGAGACAATATGCAGGGAAACTACCAATATAGTGGTTGTTGCTTAGCCAAGTGTGTTTGTGTACAAGACGTGGATGGAGAGTGTTCTCTGAGTAATAGAAGGGTTGCCTATATTGTTCACCAATCCATAATGTCACATGTAGGGCTATGGATTGTTTATATCAGCCTCTCTGGTGTTTGACATCTGTTGTCCTTGTAAAGTGGACATTGTGACATATACAAGGTCCTCAACATAATACTTTAGCAAAACCCACCCCACAATGGATCCTGTTATTACACAATCACAACAAACTCCACACAGGACACTGATGACAGACACAAACACAGACACACGTGCCAGTACTGAGATTCAACCCCCCACCTAGCTATGTATTGCTACTACAGTGTATTGCATTTATCACACGTGCTATGGAGCTTATAGGGTGGATGTTGCTCCAAGGTACTTCTAAGGTGAGGAACATCACCAGCCCTTGTAAATACTGGCATTGGGTGATGTAGTGTGCGAGAGATCCCAGAAATAATTTTATCCTACACACACATTTACATTTGCCAGGGGTGAGGTTCAAACATTTATCTAACAATCTGTATGGACCATTATGTTACGCATTTCCCACATGCACCACTGACCTGACATGGTTTAGGGTTGGCAACAGGTACTTCTAAGGTGGATGATATCTGCAGGACTGCTAAAGTCAGGCTCTGAGATGTGTACTGGGTGTAAATGGGGCCAAAATCTTTGTGGTACACACATACATATGTACACACACTTGCCACAGATGAGATTCAAACCCATACCTATGTAGTTACTGCTACTACATTGTTCCGCATTTATGGCATGCGCCATGGAGATTACATGTTGGTGCGCTCTCCACAGGTATCTTTGAAGGTGACTAACATCAGCAGCAGTGCTAAAAAAGGGGTAAGGGGAGAGTAGCAAGTGTGAATGTCCATAAAATCAGGTATCAAAGACACAACACACAAAGTTTCACAGTTTCCATGTCTGGGATTAGAACTCCTACCCAACTAGTATGTTACATTACGCAGTTATTGCAAGTGCCACAAAGCTTATGGCACATATCCAAAGGGTTATTTCAATGTGACTGACAGAAGGCTTTCTAAAGTAGAGCAATGGGAGGTGTAGTGACTGTGAATGGCCTCAAGAATCATTCATCTCCATACACACACAATTTCCATGTTTGGGATTAGAACTCCTACCTATTTTTCTACACTACAGTATTACAAACGTATCACAAGCGCCATGCAGCTTATAAGGCTGAAACTTGGCCAGAGGGTTATTTCAAGGTGACTGACAGCAGGAGTGATAACATGGGCAATGTTAAGTGCAGTGTGTGTGAATGGGCCATAAATCATTCCTCTGGAAACAGTCACACACACCTTTACATTTGACAGGACTGGGTATACAAATGCTAGATGAATACGGATTTGTACTATGATGTTACACAGTTATCACAAGCACCACAGACATAGGGCTAAGGGCTACCAAAAGCAATGTCTACAGTGATTGACATGAGCACATCATGTGATATTGGTCAATTGGATGTGTGGTGGGTGGGACAAGTCTCATGAGGAAAATCTCTGTCACTGTCTCTCTCTTCCCCACATCTCTGTGTGCATGTTTGACATATTATAGTGTGTTGGCCTTGGATATGTGTGAGTATTCCTATCCAATGTGTGTGAAAAGCATGAATGGTGTACAATGTGGTGCGTGTGCACAGACATCTGCAACTGACAGATATGTATAGTCAACTGTGTTGTCAGACATGAGCTACATTTCTCTAAGTGTAGGAGCATACCCAGTATGACCTTCTGTATTGAGTGTGTAAATCCATTCCAGGTAGGTTGCACTCCAGTCCAGGATTTGGTGTTCTACACCTACAGCTAGCAACCTGTTTCTGCAGGATATCTGTAGATAGGTTGACAATATGGAGACAGAATGGGTGACAGATAGTGGGATACTTTAACTATTGTGTCTGTGCTGCTTGTGATAATAGAGATATTCAGACATATGTACTGTTTTACACTGTGATGTATTGTGTCATCTACTACTGACAGATACAGTTATTTGCTCACAGTTATTTCCTGGGAAATACAAGATGAAGGAAGCTGTGTCCAGTATTGCGGTCTGCAGCCTACATATTCTTGCACACTCAAGCCATTCTGGAGGGGAAGCTGCAGACCCTTGATGATGGGTCTGTGTAAATGGTCCAGCACCTTGGTACTGTGGTGGCTGAGGATCCCCTGCTTGTACATATATCGACGTAACAGAATAGCCCTATCCTGCTGTGGCCACACCTCTCAGCTGTACAGATTCACCCAGGTTACCCAGAGGCAGGGCTCATATATCTGGTCAGTTCCCCTTCACATTGTGGCTTATGAGCATGTTTGAAGTCACCTATTACTGGGTTTGCAGGCAGGGGTAGTATAGGTACACAGTTTCAGACTTCACACACTCCATGACGTCCAAGTTTCTACACCCCCCACTTGGTTATTCTATCCTCTTCCTAATATTATGCTTGCAATATCTGAGAAGTATCCCTACAGATGTCCCTTCATCCCAGCAGTAGTTAGGCATTGGTCTACAGTTCATGCAGTAGGACATGGTGGGCATGCTACTGGGATTTGTCAACATGGCCATGCATTTGTGTTCTGTGGACTGTGTTATGTTGTTAGTTGGGACCCCATGAGATAACATACATTGGCAGTATGGGTGAGGCACAGGCCTTTGACAGAGGACTGTAGGGCATCTGTAGCAGGCCAGTGCATTCTGTCACTCCTATAATTCCCAAGCTGCGAGCCACTGGATTCCCCTGGGGTGACAGGTTAAGTGGGCGAGGTGTTAATGGCAATAGTTTCTGTCCATATTAATCCATTGGTCTGGATCCTGGGAGGGTGCTGCTTACAGCTAGGTACATGGGACACTTCTTCAGCATGCTGTATTCTGTGGATAGTCCCATACAGAAGTGGGGTCATACTTTACTCATTCTCAACAGCAGGGCTTTGACCTGTAATAAACCTGTTGCTGATGGTGGGGTGAGCTGAGTGCATGTTTGATATGGAAGCTTCTTGCAGCTGACTCACAGCTATACCTGGGACATTCCCCTTACATGGCCTTATGCGGGGACATAGGCAGTCTATCATTACTTCATAACTGCGCCTTTTGTGGTCTGCCGGTGATTGGCCAGATTACATCAGTATTCCATACTACACAGACAACTAATGTGCTGCTAACCTGTATGTACAATTCCAAAGGTGTGTGCAGTTGACAGTTACATTTTATACACTCTGTCTATGGTACTTCCACCTGTGGTACTGTGTGTATGTATGGGCCCACATTCATGGCATGTTCACCTTTAAGATGGTGACAGATATTAACATCTGGACAGTTAGTATGGATGACTGCTGACATGGGTATTGCTGAGATGCATTGCGGTTAGCACTGCAGTTGTCAGAACATGGTCCTGTCAACAGTACTAGCCGTAGGCCATCACGACACAACCTTCCATGCCTACGTGCTCAACACATCCAGACGATATTGAACTCAACAACCTAACACACAAACCCTTGCATATTGTACACATGCAACAAACTATCCTGTATATTGGACCAGCTTAGGCAATCTGTGCTCCACTGTTATTAAACCCACACATACATGTTACTGCATTTATACATAGGATTGTGTGTGGGGGGGGGCACCTGACAACTAAACATTTGCTATGGCTGTACTGGTATATCAGGTACACTGTTGGCTTGCATTTCATTTTGTATTCTAACCTATCATGCAGACTAGAGGCATATCAGTAGAGTACAGATCTTAGGTTTTATTGACCTACATTTCAGTTTTAGACTTCTTACCCTTCAGAACTAACATACAACTGCCAGACCTGTTGTAGTCTGTCTGTGTAGGTCTGGAGGGGGGCTATTCACCATTGCCATCAATTGCAGGGCTTAGCACAGCCTTTCTTTATGGTCATCTACAACTGTCCTGTTGGCTGAGGCTGGTGTTGGGTATGTGAGCCTCACTGACATGCATGTGTCTCCCCCTATGGACACATTTGGGTCACCACATGCTCTGCAGTGGGATTTGTCACCTTGTCTAGTACTGCCTACTTTGCTGACACCAGTATTTGTTACGGATTTCATGCTGCCCATATAGGTGTCCACTATCTGCTGCCATTACATCCATACCATAGATACAACTAGCAGAACATACTACTCCATTCGGCACTTGATAGGAAGAGTGACTTACCTTGTGGCTGTGCCAGTACTGAGGATGGTGCTGGAGGGCTGACTATGTCAGATGCACATAGTACACTCCCTATACATGGTAAAGCACAGGTAGTGTCATGCTTGGCATCCCTTTTACTGTATGTGCGAGTCAGAGAGGCGCGTCATTCCCTGAGTCCCTACCATGTCAGTGTATGTGCTATGCATTGCCTCTTTGCCAAAGACTGGGCATACTGGGCATGCCTCCTTCTGCCTACATAGGCAGGATCAGGTTGTTCCTCCTCTGAGTCCCTCTGTGCCTGTGATGGCCTTAGCAATGGTGGGGGGCTGTGTGGCCTTGCCCCATGCTGTTCCTGCTGCAGCTGTTTCCGCAGGATCATATTGTGTAGCATGGCACATACAATGAACATTTGTGTACATGTAGCTGGAGAGTACTGCAAGGCTTCAACGGATATGTCCATGCAGTGGAACTGTGACTTGAGCATCCTAAACGCACGCTCTATTATGATTCTGGTTTGTGCGTGTGCCTCATTATGGAGTTCTTGTTCGGGTGTGTGTGCATTTCTGATGGGTGTCATCAGCCACAGCTCCAGTGTGTAACCAGCAACCCCCACTAGGTGGCCATATGGGATGTCCCCACTGGCAAATTTCTGGTACAGCTGTGTGATATGCCATATATGGAAGTTGTGATAGCTTCCAGGGCTGCCAGCACACACATTCAAGATAATGCCTTCGGCATCGCACATGACCTGGCAGTTGATGGAAGGGAAGCCCTTTCAGTTTATGTAGACCCTACCCCACTCGCCAGGTGGTGCTTTGATGTGTGTGCAGTCTATAGCACCCACTACCTTAGGGTATTCTGCTATTTGGTGGAAGAGATGCATATTGCTGGTCAGTGCCTCACAGGTGTTGAGGAAATATATGTATGGCATCCAGGAAGTGAAGTACCCTGGATGCTGATGCCTGTGAGATCCTCGTGATATCCCAATTGGCTTTTGGAAGGTACCTGGGGCTAGTATTCTTAACCTTACACATACCTTGCTATCCACTGGGATGGGTTCCCCTCTGCTTGTTCTGTGTGTGAGGCGTGACCGGCACAGCTCAACAATTTGCTGTAAAATGTCCCTGTCCACCCTATGACGCTCCAACTATCTCCAGCTCATGTAGCCCCTGGTAGATTACCCTGGGTCTGTACACACTTCTCCTCCTCCTCTTCACTGTGAGTTGGTCATCAGCATTCACATCCTCACCACCCTCAGTCTCTTCCACATATTGATGTATGAGAGCAACAGCAGCCCCTAACATTTTGTTAGTTTTTGTCAGGTAAAGATTCCCCATCTGTGTACACTGGTGGTATAGAGTTTGTGGGAAAAAACAGAGTGAAACGTGTTTCCATAGTTTATAGTATTGTGCTGGGCTGCTGCCTGTGTAATTTAAACATTTCACCTGCCAGCTATGCTAGTTCTCCTTGATTGCCTTCCTACTGATGTTTACCCTTCCCACTGGCTTCCCGTTTAAGCCCAGATGGGTGGCGTGCATACCCAGTGCTCAGATGTGAACAGATCTGTTATTCCCCATTTTTTTTTTTTGTTTAAACCTATTTAAGCAATGTAAGCACTGCAAGGCAGCCTCAGACACACTCCCTTCCTTAGCCTTGCTTAGCTACGGGCAAACATGGCCCAGAGAGCTCCAATAAGCTAACAGCATGCAAGACACTCCCCTTATGAGGTCATTTACCTCATACTTGTACCATGGTGTTGCTGCACCTACATGGTTGGGTGTAAGTTAACACTGACAGGAATTCTGTGATTCAGTATCAATCCCCTCATTTGCATAAAACAGAATGCTAATTCATAGTTACCGCACTCGCACTGAGCCTTCCCCCTTAGTAACCACGATTCCCTGGTATTGTTGTGTTATGCATGCCACTGCCTATCATGGCAAAATGCTGATTTGGGTTTAAAAGCTTATTTCCAACTTTTTTCCATATCTGTGGGCCGATCCTGTTTGCGCACTGCTGCCCTATGCTTAAACGGCTGAAATCAGCCAAAAAAAAATAAAAGTTATTTTTATAATTTTGCAGCTATTTCCCATGCCAATGGCCATATATTTGGCCATTGGCATACCTACCAGATTGACTACATGCTTTTTTTGGAGCTGTCATGCCTCCATTTTGTGATATGCAGAAATGTATTCAGTTAGTAACCGAACACATTTCTGCAGGTTACACTATTCCTGCACAAACACCTGCCTACTTCCTGGATCGCTAATTCACCTCATTTGCATTGTTTTCACCAGCAAATGGGGTAATTAGCATATAGCAGTGGTGTCCATGCAGGAATAGTGTAGGAGTGCTTGTGCACGTCCCGGGAGCTCATTCCTGGATTGCCCGTCGGCCATATTGCATGCAGCAGCTCTTGCAATATTCCTGCACACCGTGCAGAGCTTGCTGAATCCTGGGGACTATGTACTTTTCTGACATATGAATACTACTTCAGGAAGCTTATTATAAAGGGGTTCATATACAAGCAATTTATATTAGTGGCCACCACAGAAATCTTACAGCTTATAGCATATCTTTGGATTGCTGTATGATGACACATGCACATGGTCACACGTGTATGCACACTAACACACACACATTCAGCAAAGCAAATTATCCAATAGCTTTTAAAGCGATTATCTGATAAAAGGCTTTGCTTCTGGACACCATCTTTGAGGCAGTGTTAAGTGTACTATAGCTTTCAGAGACAAAATATTTTGTGATCCTGTGCTTTTTCTCTTTAAAGAAACACTGTACTTTCATACTTAAAAATATATCTTTTTCATGGCACCTTTATAGTCTGGGCTACTGTAATCTATCAGATGACTTTAAAGTCATTCTTTTTATCTTTTCATTTATGTACCATTCTAATATATTTTTGATCAGCTGCGTTGAATTCTTGATCCCAGAATACAAGTCTCCTTCATATGACTCACCTAGATATAAGGAACTGAGATGTTTTAATGTACACAGAACTGCTGCATCATGACTCTCAGCCATCTTGTACATCTTCTAGAACCAGACAATGTTTCACTTTTTACCTAAATTACCATTATTTGCATATTCTCGGAGCTGCTGTAACATACAGCAGTTATAAATCTTCAAAATGATTATGTAGCTACAGGTTTTTCTAAGACTGCCAATTTGTAAGCACTCAAGTATTGGCAGATGCTCCACCACACTCTTCCTGAGGTGAAAAAGCTGCTATTATAAAACAGGCATTGTAATGGACAGTTGTGATGTTGAAGAACTCCAAAGAGATATGCAAATTACTTCAGATATTCCCCAGTGTCTACTATGGAATGACCTATTACTTTATCATTTTGAGTATTTTAGAAATGTACTGCAGTTGCGCAAATTATTGTATTTTTATATAGTTTCTGTCACAGTATTTCTACCCTTACAGTGCAGCAAAACACCACATCAAAATAAGTTTAACCTTCTATTGGAGAATTTGTGCCATTGTTAGATTTATTTTTAATGAAGCAAAATGCCTTCTTGTGCTGCATTTTCCATGTCTATTGTATTGTTACTCCTTGATTTATTATATTGTTGCCTATTAACATTTGCAATCATAATCCTTAGGTATTACAAATTAGTAGGTATTCTCTGTGCTGTGTTTAAGACACAAACATTACTATCTATAAAGATAAGTAAATTACACTTACTGTCACTTACAAAAAAGAAAACCTCCAAGAAGTAGATTACTGTACAAAAAGATATTGGTAGCTATGTGCATCAAAACATTTTTCTTCCTTTCTGTAACAAAGAAGAAATTTTCCTTCAAGATGAATATGCTTTTATAGTATCTGCTGTCATCAGCAAGGACTGCCTATTTAAGATTGTGGAAAACCAGATATTTCCTTAAATCTCTGGTATATCACACAGGTAGAGATAAAATCTCCTACTAAAGCAAGCAGGAGGGTCAAGCTTTAAGAAAAGCATGGGTAGACTTTTCTTTCCTTTGATTCCAAGGCATGGAAAATAAATGTTTACAAAATGCATACTGGTTTCTGGTAAATAAACTAGACCGGAACTGTGCTCTAGGGAGAAAATAATCCTCAAGCTAAACCTAAATTGCAGTTAAGGTTGGATATGTCTTTTACAGGTAATACATCAGTGCAGTCAAAATTGTTCACGTATTACAAATCAGTCGAACGTCTCAAACACACAAACTCATTATGATTAGCAACCAGATCACAATCTGCTATATTCAAAGTCTTAAAACTTAAATTAGTAAAAGCCAGAAAAAGGTCCATTTCTACAAAACAGAATTTCAGATAAAGATCTGCATAAACTTCATATGGTTTAGGAAGATTTATAGAAATGACAGAAAGTAATCTCTTAATTATATCATAATTATGCTGTGATGCCCCTGCACTGGCCCAGCAATGAAGGAGCCTCAATCCACACCACTAGCACCAGTGAGGGACATGCACATTGGGAGGATGACAAGTACACACACAGTAAAGTACAATTTCTCTTAAGAGCACACAGAGATCACAGTCTGGGGGCTGGTTTCTCCAACTTTCTCCAGATCTCCAATAAGACTCACCACTGGCACAGCTATGGGGTGAAGATCTCATATGTCCAACTGTCAAGGATAGGTTTTTAAACTCTTTAAACGTGGGAGAAGACGTGCTTTTCCAATGTATGGTTATATTTTTACGTGCAACTGCCATCAGTGCTCATAGTATCTTGAAATCTTTTTTCTGGCACACAATCCAGGATAGGGGTATTGAATAATATCATTGATTTGTTAATTGATAATTATCATTGAAAACAATCTGAAAAAAAATTATTAATATTTTATCTTTTTCTCCTGTACCTACCTCCAACATAAAAAAACTCTTAACTAAACTTAAACCCACCAAATTAGCAGCAGACAACCTCCCAAGTGAATACCTACAAATCACAGCTGATGCTCTGGCCTACCCAGTATCCATCTTGATTAACTGATCTCTGTCAGAAAGTTACATTCCCACATTGTGGAAAGTCTCACATATAATTCCCCTCCACAAAGGTGGACACTCTGCAGAACTAACCAATTACCGCCCCATAGCTATTCTCTCTCCACTCTCCAAAATACTAGAGAGATGCATACACTCTCAGGTCTCTCACTACCTCCTTACTAACAACCTCCTTTCCAGTACTCAGAATGGTTTCTGACCAAACCATAGCACCACCACTGCCTTACTCTCCTTTACTAACACTATCCTTCAGCATAAAAACAATGGCTATCTCTCCTCTGCTACTTTCCTAGACCTATCTAAAGCATTTGACATGGTCCCACACAAACAACTTATCTCTGTCCTCAATAACCTATCCTTCTCACAATCAGTCACCAACTGGTTTCAGAGTTACCTGTCTGACTGCCAACAATCTGTTGTGTGGCAGAATGACACATCTCCCCAACTACCTGTCTCCATAGGGGTTCCCCCAAGGATCCATTCTCGGACCCCTACTTTTCTCTGTTTACACCAATAATCTAGCCTCTGCCACCAAACATGGCACACTCATCCAATACGCAGATGACTCAACCATCATCTGCTCAGCCCAGTCCCTACCCAAACTTCAAAAAGTCACACAGGAAGCCTTTTCCTCTGTTGAAACTTAGTTATCCGATGCCCAAATAATACTCAACCCAAACAAAACTAAACTACTCATCTTCCCACCCACCAAACATACTCAAAACAACTCTCATTTTAACATCACAGCAAAAGACAACACCACTATATACCCAACTGAACACACCAAATTGCTAGGAGTGGAAATAGACAATAAACTAAAATTTGACATTCAGATATCCATGACCATAAAAAAAGTCCACAAAAAACTAGGAGCATTATACAGAAATAAACAATTTCTCACCAAAGCAGCAAAGATTTCAGTAGCAAATTCCCACCTTATCTCCACCCTACTTTATGCCTCTCCAGTATATGCCAACCTAAGGCAATGTGATCTAAACAAGCTAGAGACCTGCTACAACAAAATCGCCAAATTCACCACAGGGGCATCCTACCATAGTGACCACTGTCTCTGACTTGCTGAACTGGGCTGGCTTGAACTCCCTCACCTCCTTCAGTGGTATCAACTCTCACTCGCCCACAAACTAGTAAACCATCCACTAAATGTCCCATCCCTCCAGAATCTACTCCAACCCTACCGCACCACCAGACCACTAAGATCCAGCAACAAATATCACTTGCAGATCAATAAAGCCAATAACTCTGCTGGTTAAGCACTATTCTCTTGCGCCACAGCCAAATTATGGAACTCACTCCCACCCACAATTACCTCCATACCATCATGCACCAACTTCAAAACTTTATTAAAGTGCACCTAAAGCATGCTGGCTATGCCCTTGCAACTCCCACTCTAATATCATCCACCCCATCCAACTACTACCTTTCTTTCACCTCCACTAACTACCTTGATGATAGCAAGCTGAGATGCTCATAAGCCTAGTACTTATTATACAGAAGGAACTTCTCATTGTTACATTTGTTAATGCCTGTTATGTACTTCACAGATAAAGATTCTAGTTGTCTACTGATGTACTATGTTCTTCATCTGTAAATATGTTGTAAGTAATTTCTATGTTAAATTGTTAATCGCTATGTAATCCAATGTAACTACTGTTTATTTTACTGTGGAGCTTTTCTCCCCGGGCCTCCGCTGAAAATGGACCCACGTCCAGTCGGACTCTCCCGGTCAACAAATTTAAATAAATAAATAAATAAATTCTGAAATAGTTTTTCTGTTACTTGCATTTGTTCAGTTCTATTTATAAGGTATTGTCTTAGATTTTGTAGAAGTAGCCATGAATCATTATTTATATTTAATTATTTGATCATTAGTTAATATTTTTCCTTGTTCTACCAGTTGATGCAAATAGTTTATTATACCTTTCTTTAGTATATTTATTTTTTGAATTTGGGATGTATCAAGAATAGTAGGTGTAAAGGCTACTGGAAAGGTCAGAAAAAAACAAGAATTAATATTTGGGACTTAGCTTGTATATGTTTTAAAAGTTAAGGCAATATTTATATATTTTGAAGGCAATTTATTGCTTTTATTTTTCCCTACTAGGTAATCTTTTACCAACCAGACTAGTGGGGATGGTATGATGGTTAAATAGTCTTTTGTATGATTTTGACTAAGTTCTATATAAATTTGTTCATGTTTTTGTTTCCAAATAGGCATATAATGAGTATTTAACCATAAGGTTATATTTTGACCACAGATATAATACATGTCTCAATGTCTGGTAGATTAATTCCCCCCTCTTCCCAATTTGGTAGATGTTTATTTAAAGCAATTTGAAGTTTATTTGGGAACCACAGGAAGTTTAGTATTAATTTGTTAAATCTTTAGATGATATACTTGGGAGGTGGCAATAAAAAGCTTTGTATTAGATATAATATCTTGGCAAAAATGACTGACTTAATGAGATATAGTCCGTCTCCCATTGTGAATATATATTTGTTCCAGTTAGATATTCCTTGCTCTATTTTATCTAATTGTTTTTTTTATAATTAAATATAAGTGAGTCTGTTAAATCTTCAAGCAGATCTATACCTAAATATATTTTGTTGCCTTCTGCTAGGAATTTGGAATATTTTTTGTTTATATGTTTCTTTTTGGTATTGCATGACAAGAATTTTGTTTTGTTTTCATTAAAGTAGAAACTTGAGACACTTTGCAAGCCTTTTATGTCATTAAATAAAGCCTGTAAAGATTGGTTACTGTCTGAAAGGGTTAGAAGTATGTCATCAGCAAAATGTTGTAGTTTAGGGTTCAAAGTCTTGTTAATATATATTCCTTTAAATGTCATTGTTTGACCTAATCTGATTTGCAAAAGGATCTATTATTAAGGCAAATAGCAGTGGTGATAAAGGGCAACCTTGTTTAGTTCCCTTTTTAATTTGTATGGGTCCTGATCTATATGATCCTAATTTAACACATGCTATAGATTACTTATATAATGACTGGATGAAAGTGTTAAAGTTTGTGGGAAAATTATATTCTTTTAAGACTAATGTTAGAAAGTTCCAGTTAACAGAATCAAAGGCTTTGTTAATGTCTAGAGAAATTATGTTTAAATCAAAATTTGTTTAGTATAATCTATTAACGTCAAAATTCTTTTACGGTTGTCATATGTATTTTTTCCTTTGATAAAGCCTGTTTGGTCTTCATGGATTAACATGGGAAGAAAGTGCTTGATTCTGTCATCATATATTGTCATGAACATTTTATAATCTATGTTTAACAATGATATTGGTCTATATGATGGGCGTTGCTTCTCATCTTTGCCTTCCTTAAGTATAGGGGATATCAGTGAATATTTCCAGGAGGGTGGGATATTTATATCTTGTTTTACTGTGTTATATACTTTCAAAAGTAAGGATATAGTCGGATTAGGGATTAGTTTATATATTTTAGGTAATACATTATCTGGGCCAGGTGCTTTATTTACTCTAAGTTTTTTAATGTGTGATTTCAGTTCCGTCATAGCAATTGAATTACTTATAGTGTCTATTTGTTCTTGTGTTAACCTAATAAGAATTTTATTTTCAAGGTAATTTTCTATATCTTTAGTGGGTATTAATTGAGAATTTAAAGTATCATCGGAGTTGTATTGTTGTCTAAATGCTTCCAAAATATTTAGATCTGTTACTTTTTTCTTAGTATTAGGTATATAAATGTATTTAATTTGTTTAGATTTATTTTTTTTGTTCTGTTTGCTAATTGTTTCTGGTGCTTTGGATTTGTAGAATAAGAATTTTATTTTCTCTAGATTAATCATAATCTTATGATGTAATATTTCTTCATATTTACTATTGGTTTGTAATAGTAACTGAACTAAGTCTGCATTTCCTTTTTGAACTTCCAGCTTCAGTTTATTAGCTTTCTTTTGTAATTCTAAAAGATCTTTATTACAGATTTTCCTTTTAATGTACCAAGACAATACCTTCATATATATATATATATATATATATATATATATATATATATATATATATGGTTTTGAGTCCCAAATATATATTTCAGAGATGTTTTCTGTTATGTTTAAGTCTAGAAATGTTTTAATTGCTTTTTCAAAGAATTCTTTAAACTCTGTTAGTTTTGTGATGTAAGAGGGTATTCTTGTGATGGGATTTGTATCTGTACGCATAAGTTCTATCTCAAAAACTAGAGCATTGTGGTCAGATAGTGGACAATTTATTATTTCAACTTTATCCATTTTTGTTATTAAATCATCAGATATGTATATCATGTCTATTCTAGAGTTAGTTCTATGCCTATGTGAGTAAAAGGAATAAATTAATCTGGGTAAGCAAATTAATTTATATCTTATATGCACACATTGTGTCTGTGAATTTTATAAGTGCCTTTGAAATAGGTAGTTTTCTTCTTGAAGTTTTTGAATCTGTGTCCTTGTCATCTATTATACAGTTAAAATCTCCTGCTGTTATCAGGCTACCTTGGGCTAAGTGGATTATTTCTTCAAAATGATGCTTAACTGTTTCTTGTCTAAGTCCCGGTATCCAGTATAAATTTACTAAAGTACAAATTTTCTTATTTAATTCCATAGACACTAGACAAAACATACCAGCTGTATCACGATAAGGGTTAATTATTCTGGGAGATATGATTTCACTACGGATTAATATGGCTAATCCTCTTTTGTTTATATTGAGAGCTTGCTAGTACTGTGTAGTTGTTAATATTAATATTATTTATATCTATGTCCAACAAGTGTGTCTCTTGTAAAAATACTATTTGTGGCTTATATATTTGAATAAACTTCTCCTATTACTATTGTTCAGACCACTGACATTTATAGATAAACATTTCATATTTTACTTTACGTTGGATTTGTATGAGATTTTATAGAAGCAATTGTGACCCTTGGTTTTGTTTTATAGAAATGCTTTGATTCTTTCTTCATACATTTATTCTGTATATTTCCTGTAGACACCAAACCATTATAACAGAAAAAATGAACTGCTAATTTTATGATTTCAAATTGTATAATATAATCCCTATCTCTATGAGGTAAACTCTTTGCCTGACTAGTAAAACTCCCCAGACAAACCTAACCTTGTGAATAGTATTTAGACTAATCACTCTCAACCTCGAAATCAGTATAACATTTACATAGCTTAAAAGAAGAATATAATCAGCTAAAAAGTAAAATATAAAAGTAAATATGCAAAAGTATATTAAAATATTATCTAGACATCTAAATTTCATAACATGCTTAACACAGTAACAATGCTTTTATTTTATATATAAGTTTCCAATCTGGATTCAAAAGTAAGACTTCAAACTCAACATTCAGTATTATTTCAAAATCATGTAGTAGTTTACATGTCATTCTAATACCATCAAGTTTTTTTGGTTCTTATTAAAGATGTTCCAGTACCTTTATCTGAAGTTTAGATTAGGTACTTTGTTCAGGTTTCCCATTATTTTATATTCTTTCTAAACCATTTAGCAACATTTAATTAGGTCTATATATCTTGTATTATTCGTGTCATAAAGATAGCTTAATATTAATATACTTCTGAATAAATATTTCCATCTGTATACAAGTATGGATGATACTATAAAAACAGAGCTATAATAATTGCTCATTAAAACAAATAAATGGCTGACTTTCTGGGTTTGCATGAACCAAACATCTAATAACTGTCTGTAACAGAAAAGGGGGCTATATTCCTGGTATTGGTAGAATCCATTACATTACAGATATAAATGGTTTAATGATGAAGTGCTGCATAGAGATTGACAAAAAGTTGTAACCATATAAAGAGCTGTAATGTGTAATGAACAGGAGTTTAAACCTCAGAGGTTTATATACATATTAAATTATTTAAGACACTTTTCTTTTATACCATCACTAGTCCGTGCCACTTCATCTTGCCAGTACTTCAGTAGCAGGCAAGTTTCAGTGTGACAAGTATATCTATATAGGTGATAAACAAGTTTCTTTTTAATGGAAAAGTGTCTGAGTCACAATGCAGTTCGTGTTTCAGTGGCTGCTAATAAATACTTAACCAGAATACAGCAGCTGTGCTTCTAATTTTGAAAACAATCAGACTATATCTGAAGACTGCTGCAGTTGATAGTAAGATTTGCATCAAAAATGGCACCTTAAGATTCAGTTCGCTACTCTCTAGGAACTGATGTTCATGATATCCTTACTGATATTTGTATAATGACTTTTATATGAAATAAAAGTCTAAGTCAAATATTGGTCAAAGTGAATCAGAAAAAGGGTTGGGACTTGAAACATCAGGTTAAGAAAAATGTTAAAGTATAGTCATAACTAGTTTATGTAGTGCCCCAATTCAGTGACTCAGTTTAATTATATCAAACTTGATACATATGTGACAAACAGCCTGCTATAGCTATTTCACCATATAAGAAATGTTGTAAGCCTGACTGTAAAGGCATCTACATTAATTTCTGAATGCTGGTACAGAGATCTGTAATTATCAAAACACATGTAGTGGTGTAGCAATGTTTTATTGGATGTTAACAGTGTTTCTGCTGCACTTGTGTTATAGTATCTTCTTTAGTATTCAGACCGATCAACTGTCTCTGCGTTGGGAGAATTTACCTATTTTTATATCTGGTTTACCCATGCATATAATATACCCAAGAAAGGCTGCTTGTCATTAAACATTTTTATTTCACTTAATGCTATTTTGTTCCAGTAATATGTGACAGGTGCTCATTTTGTATTTCTGCTTACAAAAGGACAAGTTGGTAGGGGCGCAACGGAAAAGCACCTCATTTAGCAGATTTTTTAGATTTAATAATGTGTACAGGATGGCTGAAATGTAAAATTTCTTATTTGATGTGCCAGGTAGTTTGAATAACTGAATTCGTGTTTTAACGAGCATTTTACATGCGCTTATGGTTAGCAGTACTGAAATTATAAAAAAGCAAGTGTACTTCACAGTTTGTCTCTCTGCATTATGAGGTTGTGATTACATACTTTTACGAGACGACATACGCATGGGAAAGAATGGTCGCAGAATGAGTTTAACGTTCCTGGTGTAGATAATGCTTTAAAATTCATGTAAACAGCTTGAGGAACAGGCGGGAAGGAAAATATGATTTTTCTACTTCTTGAGTAAGGTAATGTTCATGCAATTATAATGTACTGCTCGCAGTTATATAATTTGTAAATTTAACTGCTCCTATTGTCAACTACAAAATGCTGCAAAGCACAACACAAACTGAAAGTTTGATTAATCGCTCCTGCAAGTGCTCTGCTTTAGTTTAAAAAATTCCAATACTTGTAATTAAACATCTAGTTTAAGGGGGCATGTAATAATACATTTTAAACATTATAATAGCCTTGTTAGTTCATATTATCATGAAGTAATCTAACATTTACAAGGCAATGAAACAGTCTCTATAACTTGATAATCAGGAATGTTCATTAATAAAGCAACATTTACTAGCTGTTTCTATAAATAATCCAATTAATTTAGAGCATCCAGAACTGAACATTTAGTTTAAGACTACAGCCAATAAAAAAGTTCAAATACTTTTTGCAACCCATTTAATCTATCATATCAAGGACTTATCAAGCATTTGCATGTCAGTGGATGCTCATATAAGGACATTTCTATTTGTTATTGCTTTATAGGTTAACTATATGGAAATCATTATATATTTATAAGTTTACCAGATGAATCTGAAAGTAATTCATAAATGACTGTAGTAAAGAAATTGTTCTATTTTAATAATTCTAATAATAAATGAATAACTGTAAAGGGGTACATGTTTCATGTTGGTTTGAAGACAAGAAAACACTTTTTTTCAAACATTTACATTGTGTAAAATATTTATTTGTCCTTTAGTTTTTTTTCTTCTTTTGTTCAACAGTCTTTTCCAGTTGTTGGGTGCTGCATTTCTTTTGGGTGTACTGTTTGACCATTCCATAGATTCTTCTTGTGTTAAGACATTATTAGAAAGATACTTTATTGCTGAGTCCACTGTTTCAAAGAGTTTTATTCCCTCTGGTAGGAAGATTCTCAGCCTTGCTGGAAACAGATGATGACTTTTCAGTTGCTTCTTTTTTAGAACTTTTATTACTGGTAGGAATTATTTTCTTTTGGAAACTACTTCAACAGAATAGTCATCATCAAATCTGATTAAAGCATCATTATACTTGATGGGTGCATTTGCCCAGGCATTTCTTAAGATAAGGTCTTTGTCCTGTGTAGAGAAAAGTTTCACATTTATGGATCTCAGCTTATTTTTGACTGAAGTTTTTCCAAAAGCTGTAAATGACCTATGTGCCATATGAAAGGGCTTCAGGTAATTTCACTATGCTTGGTATTCCAGGTGGTGAGAAAGTTTATTATGTTATCTCCTTCTGCTTTTTCTGGTAAACCATATATTCAGATGTTTTTCTTCTTGTTCTGTTTTCCATATCAAGCTTTTCTAATAAGTATGTATTTTGTTGTAACAAAAAATTCTGCCTGTTCTTCTTCTGTTAGAAGTCTAGAGTCAATGTCATTTAATGACTGTTCTAGAAGTGAAATTTGCCATTTCTGCTGAATAAACATTTCATGAAGTTGTTTAATTTGTTGAGAGCACTTTTCTTTAAAAGTATCCATTTTATCCATCTTATCTTAATTGTAAGTTCCTGTATATTTGAAATAAGATAATGTAGTTAATTTTTGATGCAAGAGTCCTGAGTTGAGTTCTTGAGATGACTCATGATGTATAGCTGAATGCGATGTCTTTCCAGTGGTTAATTTGGCAGGAATTATCCAAATATAAACAATAAAATTTCTTCTGTAGATGATCCAAAGTATTAAGAATTAGTTAATAGTAGAAATTTCCTCAAATTGTTCCTTATTTCATAAAATTCCTGTCAGGAATAGTAATGAGGTAAGAAAGCTGAGAGAAAGTGCTGCTAAATTATTGCCATCTTGGCCACACCCCTGAATTTTTTTTAATCGTCTGAAGAAGCAGTTTTGTTGCACTGTGAAAGTGCTTACCATTTGAATAAACTTTTGCCTTGACAGTTGTGGTAGCCTGGAGTTTATTCTTCTTGTATTTTAGAACAGTACTGACATAGTACCTAATATTTAAGACATTCTGTACATGAACCTTCAGAAATCTCAAGCTGTCATCTGGAGGCATTCCAATCTTTGCTTGGTTAGTGTGTTAGTGCCCCATCCCCAACAGCAATTCCAGTTATTAATTAGGTGAATTGCTGTTTGTTTACAGTTGTTCTGCTGTATCCTAAAAAAAAGAGAGTAAAATAAAACTGTTGTGGGCTGCTGTTCTTAGTTTCATTAATGGGTCAGTATTTAAAGGGCCCATCTGTGTGTGGCCATAAACTAAGAAGATTCTGATATCCTAATTTGCCATGAATCTGCTAATTAGACTATAATTTGTCCATCATTGTATTTAGTTGTGCGTGCACTGGCTAATTGCCAGACTAGTGTGGTGCTCATAGACAGAAGTGAAAACTTATTTTCTGCTGCAATATACCAAGATATTTTGTATTTTGTTTCATTTTTACTTGTTTTCAGTTACGTAATTCAATCAATTACTTTTATTTTTTGCTTAATTATCTTCTTGCACTGTTATTTTAATCTAATGCGGAGGAGGAGTTACGATAATTGTGTTCATGGTTATACACATATTTGGTTGTGTGAGAGGGAATTTTGTAAAGTTTAACAAACACTTTTTTCTCACTTGCAGAGACAAACTTTGATGATCTGCCGAATGAATGGCCCACCTCCACACTTGTTATGAAGATAAAGGCACTGACTGCATATTGAATTGCTGAAAAAGCATCAAAGCAAAGAATGCAACAGAATGTCTGATATTTCCATGTGCCACATGTCAATGTACATTGTTATTCTTTATTGTGAATTCCCTGACATGATGTTCTGATCAGTACAGTGCAATAAAATGTTTCTTTCCAAATGTGTACACTTGCATTACATTTCCTTTTGCATTCACGGATTTGGGATTATGAATTTGTAAAAATAAAAAAATAGACCAAGAGCAGAAAGTTCAGCAAATATTTAATGAAAATACAATAAAATAATCAACTACTAAGAGCTTATGCCTGTATACAAATCAGGCTTCATCAGAGTCGTAAGAACACCATTAAAAACTACTTTAAATACATACTGTCAATCTACTACAGCCAATCAAAACTGACAAATAATGAAATAAACAATTGAGATTTCTGAAGGTTCATGCACAGAATGTCTTAAATATTAGGTACGATGTCAGTACTGTTCTAATCTACATAAAAAGCTATCAGACTATATTTAAAGTCCTAACAATACACAGAAGCGATGACAAATAATTATGCCAATTATACATGTATTAAACATAATATAAATGTTACAATGTTTAAAAATTACTTGTTAAACAGATTTTAATAATACTTGATATAAAATACATGTGAAACAACATTTAAATCATACTTACTCTAATTTTTAAAGTGCTATTAAAATAAAAATAATACTAATCACTAAAGGTGGGTCTGCAACCACAAAAATCATTGAGAGATAAAAAGACAGTCCGACCACCAAGGCTGTAAGCATAAAAAACATTAAAAAATTGTATAAGCAAAAAACTTTAATGAGCAATAAAACCATTATCATTAAAGGTTTTTGCTTATATACAGTTTTTGAACTTTTTTATGCTTACAGCCTTGGTGGTCGGACTGTCTTTTCCTCTCTCTCTAATTTTTAGTGCGACAACAAAACAAGAATCATTAATACCTGGTTTGTTGATAGCATCCAGTCTTTCAAAGTCATCATTAACATATACCCTAAAAATAAAAACGTCTTAAAGTTCACACAATCCCTAGAATGTGTTAAAGAGTTGGTCAACTTTTTGTTTTTAACATCATTAACATGTTCACCAATCCAATCTTTTAACCTTACCATTTTATCTATATAAAATACATTGCATGATATGCAAAAAGCAAGATACACCACAAATATGGTGTTCCAATTACATTTCCCAGGGCAACCAATAAATCTGTCATAATTATAAACTGTTGCATAGGGGCTATCACTGATATATTTATAAAATTTATATCCATCACACTTGGTGTGGAGTCTGCATGTCCTCCCTGCGGTCAAGTGGCCTCCAAAAGACATGCGTGAATGGGTGTGCCTTCGCTGAAGATTGGGCATTGGGCTAGCAACTCGGCACCATAAAAATCTACTGCCAATCATTAGTGGACTGGAGTTACGCTGTGGTAATCCCTAACCAGGAAAAGCTGAAAAGAAACATATCCACCACACTTGGTCATCTGTGACCTAACAGTGTTAACGTTAGTTCTTGTACTGTACTCTAGCCATCCCTTTGTGTGTCTGCCCCTACTAAAAAACAACATGTGGGTTCGTGCCCAATTTGTTTTCAACATCAAGTGGAAAGGCGATTTTCCAAACCATTCTTAATATCTTAATAACATCAGCATCATTACTGGATGGCAAGAACATAGCTCCAATTTTGTCATCCTTAGATGTACTGACTTAAAATGGGTGTTCATCCCACCCTGTGGGTTTGAAATTGGAGCAAATCTGGTCTGTCCTATTCTCTGAACACCAATTTTAATATTGTTCAACAACCTAAACGGGTAACCTCTCTGAAGGAACATATCTATAAGGTGACCCAATTCTGACAAAAAAACATTATCCTCTGTAATTAATCTTGACAGTCACACTATTTGTCCCTTCACAATACCCATTTTCTTTAAAAAAGGGTGACAACTGTTAAAATTCAAGGAGGAGTTAGAAAACTTTAAATCTAGTCCAACGGCTTTTTATTAATTCATTGATTTCATGTTTATTTAATTTTAAGTTCATTTGGCTGTAGTTGATCGACAGTATGTATTTAAAGTAGTTTTTAATGGCATTCTTGTGACTCTGATGAAGCCCGATTTGTAAACAGGTGAAAGCACTTAGTCATTGATTATATTATTGTATTTCCTTTAAATATCAGCTGAACATTCTTCTATTTCACCATTATTTTTTTTTTATTTTTATGTGTTGTTGGTAATTGAGTTGCTTTATTCAGTTAAGAATTTGCTCTTACTTTACTTAACTAGTTTTTAGGAAACACTTTTGTTCTTGTAGCTCCGTATTTCAGTTTCACATGCCACTGTAATTCCTACATATTTGTTGTTTCTGTATGCTGTACAAGTGAGAACAGCAGATTAACAGTTGTTAACCCAGTAAATAATTTTAAAATCAGAAGAAATACTCCATGTCAGAATTTGCTGCTTAATATATGTACTACCCATCTTATCAAGCATGGGCTTGTGTCTTAAATGTAGTAGGTTGTCGGCAGATGCTATAGTCCTTCCTATTGCTTTGCCAACTGAAAATGATTTTTACATTACTTTTACTGTTTTGAATCAGTTTAAAGTGCTATATCAAGAAATAATTTAATTAACATTGCACATAAGGAACTATTTTACTTGAAAAAGAAGCATTTGTGCCTTGCACCGATCCCAGGGCTGGCCTTAGGTAAAAACTGAAGCCCTAGAGTGGCTCCATGGCACCCCCCCCCCCCACTGCCCATCTCACCCTGACCTACTCATAGTATCCCTTTCCTTCATATTTATTATTTTTTATTTTACATTTATTGACCGGGATAGTCTAACTGTATATATCCATTTTCAGTAGAGGCCCAGGGAGAAAAGCTCCAAACATAAATAGTGACAGTGTTAAACATATATAGAAAGGCATGTAAAATCACAAAGTGAAAGCATTGGTAAAAAAAAAATATAATATTCAGGTTATAAACTCTGAAAATATCACTCTAAAAATTATACTAAAAAAATTATTAAAGTAAAAAAGATTATACTAAATACAATAGTGGGTAAGAGTAAAACCCAATTAAGAGAGAAAGGCCTTTATGTTTTATAGAATTACTAAGTACCTAGATTAGGGGGCATAGGATAGAGGAGTAGGGAAAGGAGTAAGAAAAGGACAGGGGAAAGGATAGAGGAGTAGGGAAAGGAGTAAGAGAAGGAAGGGGGAAAGGATAGAGGAGTACGGAAAGGAGTAAGAGAAGGACGGGGGAAGGATAAGAGTAGGGAAAGGAGTAAGCGAAGAAAGGGGAAAGGATAGAGGAGTAGGGAAAGGAGTAAGAGAAGGAAGGGGGAAAGGATAGGAGAGTAGGGAAAGGAGTAAGAGAAGGAAGGGGAAAGGATAGAGGAGCAGGGAAAGGAGTAAGAGAAGGAAGGGGGAAAGGATAGAGGAGTAGGGAAAGGAGTAAGAGAAGGATGGGGGAAAGGATAGAGGAGTAGGGAAAGGAGTAAGAGAAGGAAGGGGAAGTTATCAGTCTGGTTTAGCACATGGACAAAGCCAATGAGTTTTAAGATGTTCTTTGAGGCGTTTTTTAAACAGAGAAGTAGAAGCTGAGATTGATAGTTCAGAAGGAAGTTGATTCCAGTTTTTACCTGCTGTGTTAGAGAAAAGTGAGCCACCAGCTTTGTTGTTGGATTTAATTGTGGAAACTAGAAGCTTGTTAGAGCGTAGCGTAGCAAGATTTTTATATGGTGTAATCAGAATAGAGAGGACAGGGGTGTTGTTAGGGTGGTATAGGATCTTTTCAGTGATAAGTAATTGTTGACAGAGTATATGGTTTTCCAGTTCTAGCCATCCAAGTTGTTTGAGGTTGAGGCAGTGGTGAGTTTTGAACGGGGAGCATGTAATGAATCTAGCTATGCTATTATAACAGGTGACAAGTTTGGAGAGGTTATTTTTTGATAGGTTAGTATATATAGCAGAGGCATAGAAAAGGGTAGAAATGAGGTGGGTTTGTGCAATAGATTTCCTGGCTGAAGGGGTAAGGAAGGATTTAATTCTATAGAAGGTACAGAGTTTTTTGTTAATGGACTTTATGGTGGTGTTGATGGGGTCATCGAAGTTGAGACGATTATCAATTGTAACACCTAGTAGGTGGGTTGTAGAGTCTGGGGTTATGTTGGTAGGATTGTTAGAGGTTAAAGAGAAGGATGGAGTAGGTGGATTTATGAGTGGGGGTAAAAAGTAGTAGTTTTGTTTTTTTGGGATTTAAGAGGAGACAGTGTTGCATAAACCAGTTTTCAACATTATGAAGAACAGTTTGGGTGAGGGACTAGAGAGTGTCTATGTTCTTGGCTGAACAAATTAAGGTGGAATCATCTGCATATTGAATGCAGGTGGCTTGAGGAATATTTGTGTAGATCGTTAATAAATAAGGAAAAAAGAAGGGGACCTAAGATAGAACCTTGGGGTACCCCAATATTTACAGGAAGTAGTGAATACAGATTGTTATCCCAAAGGACTGCTTGCTGTCTATTATCCAGATAAGACCTAAACCATTGTAATGCTTGTGGTTCAAGGGAAAGCATCTTTAGTTTGTCTAAGAGTAAGTTATGGTTAACCATATCAAAGGCTTTTGACAGGTCAATAAATAGTGCAGAGGAAAAGGAGTTATTGTTGTGATTTTTATTTATAGAGTCTGTGAAGAATAGTAGGGCAGTTGTAGTGCTACGGAATGGTCTGAAGCCATGTTGGCAATTGGCTAGTTGGTTATTTTGTAGTAGGTAGTTAAGTAGTTGTTTGTGAATATATGTTTCCATAATCTTAGCTATTGGGGAGAGTAAGGCAATAGGTCGAAAGTTAGACAGCTCAACAGAAGACCCTCCTTTATGTAGAGGGATGATGTGGGATACTTTCCATATGGATGGAATTTTGTCTTCTGAGATGGTTCTGTTAATAAGGATAGAGATGGGATAGTATATAGCTTTTGTGGCAATTTGTAGGTATTCAGATGGGAGATGGTCAGCAGAAGGGGTACAATGTTTCAGTTTTTGAAGTAGCTTACAGATGAGAGAAGTAGGTACAGGTTGTATGTGAAAGGTAGGTGATGTAGTCTTGGAGGACTTTAGTGGAGAAGCAGTAAAGGGAGGTAAAGAATTGGCTAGGGTATGAATGGCTTCTGTAAAGTAAGTGTTAAATTTCTCACAGTTTTGCTTACATTTCAGTTTTCCTACAGTTATTAATTCATTCAACACATTCAATCTAATCATGACTGCAGTCTGTTAACTGTGGAGGAAACAACTGCATTAAGCTATGGGATGTTTAGATGCAGAGGTGCATTTAGAGGTTTTTTTTTTTTCAAACAGCCTTTTCATTCAGTGACTGCCTGAACAAAAAACACGAGCAAAGAAATAAATTTAGCCTTACCTTTTAACATTTTTTTTTCCTGCATGCTTTCAGAACATCCTAAAAGAACAAGACTACATGTAATAACTGCAGTGGAAATAACTTTATTAAGCTAGGGACTTGGGTCATAGTCCACCTGAAGCCATCATGTTTCTAGATGCTTTGAGATGCACCTTTGAGTTTAAAACAACCTTTTCATCCATCAATGGCATGAATGAAGGCCATGATTAAGGAAAGAAACTCAGTCTTACTTCTTTAGCCTGATTTTTTTCCTGCATCCTTTCAACATACCCTAACAGGCCAAAACTATTCTGTAATAACTGAATTAATTCATGGATCTGAGAGTTGGTAGGCAACCAGAACCTGTGGGATAATAGATGCTCTCTGGTCATGTTTAGAATTTTTTCCCAACTTTTTGATCCAATGATGGCCAAAAGAAGAAATAAGCTGTATCCAAGTTTTCAAGCTGAAAGCTGACCAAACACCAGTTCATAATAAATAGGGAAGACAAATGCTTTTGAGAATACATACATCATATCTAGGAATAATACCAGTCTGCTTACTCCCTGCTTCAAAAGAGGCCATTGCTTTTCTATGTATCCTCCTTGCATGTTAAATTGGGATTAAAATAAAGGCACAAATGCCCACAGTCATATTTCAAACTCTTGCTGTCATGTTTATATACAGACTGCCTCCTCACCTCCTACCTTCAAAACACAACCACCTCCTAGGTACCCTCCAATCTCAGACTCGGGCAAAACAGCAAAAACAAATCAAAATACATATTTGTTGTCAGACATACAAACAGTATGCTTATTTACTTTTCCCAAAAAGATAGCCACCTGTATATGCATAAAAGTTTTTGATTACTATACTATTACTATAATGTTTCCAACTTGTTCCCTGTAGAGACAGAACAGTGATCCTGCACAAACTATAGTGACCCTTGGTACACCCTGCTGAGCACTGTAAGAAAAGTTAAAGAAATAATGATAACACTGTCCCTAGCCCATCATAATATATTGTGATCTCTGAAGTGTAGGAGGAAGGTTACAAAAATGATGACAATGTCACTGTCCTCCCCGTACAAGTACAGCAAACTACTGTGTACATCCATCTGCATGGCTGGTTTTAGACTAGGTGGAGTTCAGAGAGATGGCTAACCCATATCAAAATCCAGTTATCAAGCTTTTTGAGTGTTTTGAAGATCTAGATATACTGCACTGCATTTATCATTTTTTTTTTCCTGAGAAATGACTGTGAAACCAAGCAAATGACAACAAGGTCAGTCACTTTCATCCAGACAGCCCCCCCACTAAGTAGTTATGACCATTTTATGCACAATTCAGACACCCGATTGTGAAAAACGAGTGTGGCAGTGTAATGTATTTCACCTTCGTACCAAGCAGTTGCTACACATTAATATATTTCACATTGCTTCACATAATCACATTAGTTTTGCCAAGCCAAAATAATAAGCAAACATCAGGCAGCTAGTTATTTTCTTCCAAAAAGGACAGTTGCAGCAATTATACCTGCTCTGTCTGTGCATATCAGGTGTCCAGTTAAGTAGTCCATCTTACTTCTCATAAAAGCACACTAAGCCTTCATAGGCAGATGGTGACTGTTTAAACTGAAAAAGATAAGAAGGTCAGTTACTTTCATCTAGCCAATCCCAGCCCCACCTAGCAGTTACAGGCACAATATCCTAAGGCTAAGTAATATTATTTCATCTCCATAGTTCACATAAATAAGTTGCCACACACTGAAGTATGCCAATCCAAGTTGCTCCACATAAATCACAAAGATAGAAAAATATTGTCCAAATTATCCGGTTGACCATTGCCAGCATTACTGTAAAAAATGAGTAATAGCACTTACCTCATCATTCATATTTATTCCCCTCATCCCAACACAAATCAAAAGGCCAGAAATATTGTCCAAAATATCTGGTCAATTACTGCCATCCTTCAAATAACAAAATAAGACTTTTCTTGTTGTGCCATTCCCCTCATCTTGGATGCCCACATAAACCACAAAGCCAGAAACATTGTCAAACATTTCTAGCTGATTGTTGCCATTAACAATGCAATTACAGCATAGAAAATCTTACTGGCACTGCTCATCATTCCTCTCCATTGTAGAGAAAGACCCTGCCTGACTTTAACCTCCATCTGTTTACAAGTCCTTTAGGTGATTTTGTATCTATATTTGTACATTGTGTGTTCCCTGACCTTGCAATGTTAAAGCTAATGTAACTTGACTTGAATAACATTGCTTAAAAAAAAAATAAAAACAAGCAGGGAAAGAGCACCCCTGGAAGAACAGCACTCTACCCAATGCAGAAGGCTGGCTCTGACTGATCCACACCGATACATCTTTGACTACATCAATGAACCTTTCACAAATTTCTTTAGAGTCAGTAATGCTTGGTCCAAATACAAAAATAACTTCACTTTACAGGACTTTCAGGCAGTGCTTAAGTTTAAGTCCTACAGACCGGATACCCTACTGGTGTAAAGTTCTAGAAATTATCTACATCAATGCAGTTGAAGGGAAGGATTAGAAAGTGTGATTTTTATGGTATCTTTCCTAAACTCTACTTACATCATTTGCTATCACGACTTTGTAATACGCTTTAAAATAAACTTCTCTAGGGTGCTGAATCAGTTTGCTTACTCTCTTAAGAATGCCTACTTACCAAACTGAAAAAATACTGTATTTTGCATCTCATTTCAGTATCAGGTAACTAACTTTAAACTTTAACAGATTAGTTGTTAGCAATCATGGTTCCCTACACTGAAATTACATGAAATAATTATGAGTCGACAACAGTTACCACATCAGTGGGCTCACACTGTGAAATGAGGAGGATGCCTGAAATGTGATATGGATATATCTAACATTTTTACTTGCATGGCTGTAAAAATGATGCCCGTTTCAAAATAGCACCTTGGTACAGAGGAATCTGACAATGACCTATACCTCCTGTAATCTGATAATCTGGACATTTGAGACCGAGCAGTTTATGGCAGCTCATCTATCATCTGGAGGGGGGTAATCTGACCCATTACACTGTCAGCATCTACAGAAGGTAGGTATATTACAGAAATATGAGCCTGGGACATGCTAATAGCTATTTTAATTTGTGTGTTTGCAGTAGATGTCATTACGTGAATACAGGAGTATGTGCTTAAAACATAGGAGAAGGCACAGCAGGTCTGTGTGAATGCTAGGCCAGGAAATAGTAGACATTACTCATGGTTGCCTGGATGACAGTCATAATCTGAGGAGCACTTACCCTGGTGATGGAGACCAACTGGACTGATTCACAGAGGCAGGGATGGATGGATTGTCAGCAGGGAGGGTGGGACAAAAAATGTACAAAAACATGATTACTGTATCACTTAATTGGACTACTTCCTAACAAAAGTGCTCAACTAAAAGATACAGTTATTATTTAGTTAGTTCTGCATACACAACACATGCTGATTTGCAATTATAACTCCTGAGAGACTTGCTTGGCTACAAACATCTGCATTAGAAGCTGAAGCTAAGTGAAACTTGCAATAGTGCATTAAATATTCTAAGTACAAACTTGCAGTTTTAAAAGTACTGTATTTTCATTTTTTCTGTTTCCTAATTGTGTGTCTGAACAGTGTCCTCTGTGTCTCTCTGCAATTAGATTCCCACCCTCCCTGCCTGCTCTTGTGTTGGTATTAGTGTTGCTGGCTCTGGAATTGCATTAGTTCTGGCTTAAGCACTTGGGCTTCATGCCAGTTATTCTACATTAAGAAGGTTTGTGGTCTGCACACTTATGGGAGGAGAGACTGGATTCTGCCCCTTCTGAGCTGGGAATATCTGGTCACAGGCTTATTGTGCCTGCTTAATTGAACTGTTTCTTTCTGAAATTGGTGCAGCTTGTTGCTGTAGCATAGACCATATTCAGGCCTGCTGAATCTAGCTTTGTTTGTATAACTTGAGCACTGATCCAGGCCATCTTTTTAGAAGAAGGTTCCCCTGCACCCTAGTAAGCAGGGGTGTGCAGTTACAACTTGTCTGATTGAAGACTGCTGGAACAGGGCTCAGTTTTGAGCTTTTTTTCTGGTTAATTGGGTAACTTGTTTAAATCAGTTTGTTCATTTTCTATTGTTTTGTGAGTGTGTGTATATATATATATATATATATATATATATATATATATATATATATATATATATATATTTATTTTTTTATTTTACATTTATTTTATTTTACATTTGTTGACCGGGCTAGTCTGGCTGGATACATGTCCATTTTCAGCAGAGGCCCGAGGAGAAAAGCTCCACTAAATACTAAGTACATTACATAAACAAATCATTACTTTAAAAAATAGCAAAAATTGGAGTTATATCAACCGAAGGACTGAATGATCATTTCAAAAGAGAAACAAGTTTCCAATATGCAGTTCGTTGCAAGATAACAAATTGTACATAAAATGTATATACTTAAATCTATACAGTGAAAGGAAGAGAAATGAGAAAGGTAGAGATGAAAAGAGTGAAGAAGAAATAGCGTATGAGGAAAAGGTTAGTCAGGTGTACTGCAGGAACAAAGCCAATGATTTTGGTAGTACAGTTTAATTTTCTGTTTGAATTGTGGCAGGGATGTTGTCAGAGTTATGTCACTAGGTAAAAGATTCCAACTTCTACCTATTGTGTTAGTGAAAAGAGAACCACCTGTTGTGTTGTTTACCTTTATTGATTTTGTCATGAGTTTATTACAGGAGCAAAGTGAGTTAAGGTTGTTGTAAGGGATTAGAAGTTGAGAGAGTATTGGGGTGTTGTCAGGAAGGTGTAATATGTTGTGAGCTATAGTGAGTTGAGGAATTGCTTTGGAGAGCTCTGTTGGTTTTGCAGATTTTTATTTAGAGCCTCCGAGTATGTTTTCATGTATTTATGTGTGTTTTTTTCCAGTGCTAGCATATATATAGTCTATATATATATATATATATACACACACACACATATATATATATATATATATATATATATATATATATAAAAATATAAAATTGTACTTTATTCATTGGCTTTTACTGTATTTGTGTTTCTTCCTACCTTATTACTAGTGCCATTGACTACAACTCTGATCTGCGATATATAACAAGTATTCCTTTTCTGTGCATTTAAAGTGTTTGAGTGTATCTGCGTTATTTTCTAATATATATATATATATATATATATATATATATATGCTTGTCTCCCGCTTTTCAAAGATAGTATAGTCCAATTTTCAGGTTGTGTTACAAATCTCAGTGTTTGTCCATACCTTACTTGGATAGAAGGAAGTTCTCTGTTTACCTGTGAGAGAGGGGAGCTTTGAGCAGCCTCTGTCTGTCCCTGGAGGAGTGGTTTCAGCCCAGAGATTAGTAGTTTATTGGCCATTTTGGGCTAATTTCTCTCTCATTTTCCTGCTATAAATACCATATTTTCCCGGTTTTGCGTACCGGGTAGCTAGGGTAAAACTATTCCCAGCTCCACAAAGTCCCCTCTTCAATTTTTCCCTTGGAACTAGACAAACTTTCAACTTAAACATTCAAGCCACTCATTTCTCAGCCTGGCACTTACTCAAAATTTATAGCAAGCACTTATAAACCCTAGCACTAGACCCTCCTGTACTGTATAGAAGGACAAGGCTCTCTATTCGACCTTCCCAGCCATCCAGTAAAACAGTTCACTGTACCTATCCAGGCATGTCCAAAGGGAAGTTTCAGGTGTACCCTCCAGTCCAACTGGTGAATCTGGGCATTTTGAGGCAATGTTACAACTGCCTCATGTACACAGACAACCCCGTCCTCCTACCAGAAAACACTAATACATGCGAGAGATGCAATTATACAGCCAAACAGGAGGCTAAGCTCTCTCAACCCAACACTGGATCAGACATTCAAGAGGAGAAGGTAAATACTTGCATCACACCACCAGTCTCACATAAACCCATTAAAGCAGCACTGGAAAAAAACACACAAATACATGAAAACATACTCGGAGGCTCTAAATAAAAATCTGCAAAACCAACAGAGATCTCCAAAGCAAACATCTAAGCAAACTCCACCCCCCAACACAAACCATGAAACACATACTTCACAAAACCAGTGTGCCATGCAATCACAGCCCTTAAGGCAAAATAACATACCCAACATACTAGTAATAGGTGACTCTATAGTCAGGCACACTGATGTCCTACTCACTAGGCTGAATAAGGAGAAGGTTACTGTTAGCTGCCTGTTGGGTGCCAGGATCAGCCACATAACATAAGCACTCAGGTCACTACAGAACAAGTACAAATATTACTCTATCATTGTCCATGTTGGTGTGAATGACCTGAGCCGCACCTCTCTGGACTACATGAAAAGAGACATGGAAGAGCTCTCTGATCACATAGCCCAGGCCGGTATGACCCTGACCCTGAGTAGCATTCTGCCCTCACCAAGAATGATACCATGGTATTAAGAAAAAAATCTCAATTTCAACAATTGGCTAAGTTTCTGGTGTCTTTCAAAGGGGATCCAGTGTCTGTCTGCCTGGGATGACATGCTCGACAAGCCACTCTGCTTCGCTAGAGACGGCTTGCACGTGTCACCCTTAGGCTTTCGAATACTGGCCAAGGCTCTTGCCACCCCCATAGTGCCTTTTTAGGCAAGACAAACCTACCACCGTAAATAGCACAAATAACAAAAAACTGAGGGTAGTGCTACTCAATGCCAGAAGTCAGAACCTCAAAATGCATGCACTCCTCAGTATGGAGAAAATAGATATATGTGCAGTAACAGAAACCTGGTTTAAGGCTCCAGAGAGCACCCCAGCACTACCAGGCTACAACTCATACCATACATTTCGGCCATAGAACCCAAACTGAAATACAAAAGGCGGGGGCGTATCCATATTCATCAAGGATACCCACACCCCTCCAGGTTAGTGGCACAGCACAATGCTTCAGAGATCATTCACATGCTACTAACAATGGGAAAAACTACAATTCAAATTGTAGCTTGCTACAGATCACCCACCATGTCCCAGGACCCCCATTCCGCATTCCTGGAAACACTGGGAAACAAAGGTCCTACCAAACACTCTAATATTGGGTGATTTCAATTATCCAAACATTAACTGGGAGAATTACTCAAGTACTATCTCCCTTGCCCAACATTCCTAGAATTTATAAACTCAAACACCCTGGCTCAACTGGTCAACACTCCCACCAGAGGTGACAACATATTGGACCTGGTCAATACCAACATGGGCGACCGGTGTTCCACACTGGAGGCCAACCCCTCGCTGGTTAGATCTGACCATAAATAAATCACTTTGGATATCCACATTCCGCCCCCACCTCCGGACAAGAAAACCAACATGAAAAACTTTTCAAAAGCAAACTTCACGTTATTTAAGACCAAAGTGGAAAGTTTCAAAGCCCCCATGCTGAAGGATAACACTGTCCAAGCTGCAAAATTCTTTACTAATGCATTCTACGGGCACCTACAAGAATGCATGGATCATGCCATCCCAAGCAAAACCAAGACTTACTCCTACAAGAAAAGGAAACCAGTCTGGTGTGCCTCTGCCATAAACAAACTATACAATAGGAGTAGGAAACTAGTACAGAAGACAGTAAAATTCCAAGAAGGGCAGACATCCCTGATCAGTATCAGCACAAAACTACGATTCCTTATAAAATCATCCAAGGCGAGCTTTGAAAGAAAAATTGCCAAGGACTCCAAAGATAACCACAAGGCATTCTTTAGCTATGTCACGAATCTAAGTGGCAATGCTCAGATCTGCTCGGAGTTCGTGCAGAATGGCAGAAAATACACTGAACCGACCAATATCGCCAACATCCTGGCAGACAAGTTCAGCACAAACTTCACCCCCTTGTCACCACCAAGAGGGCCCATAGCCATACCAGAAGAATGTAGAGTCCCTGAAATCACAGACACTCAGGTTAAAACAGCCCTCTCCAAAGCCAAAAATACAGTATCAATGGGACCGGATGGTGTCCCAGGCTGCATCCTACATGAGCTCAAAGACGAACTAACCCCTCACCTAAATATGCTGTTCAAACTCAGCCTCGCCACAGGTTATGTACCCATAGAGTAGCACACAGCAGTGGTTATTTTGCTCCACAAAGGTGGAGCCACAACAGACCCCAGGAACTATCACCCTGTAAGCCTGATGGTCTGTAAGGCTATGGAGCGCATCATCATGGAACCCATTAACAGAAACATTGGGAACCTCCAAACACTGGTCCCTACCCAGTTCGGCTTTGTTAAGGGCAGATCATGCCTCCTACACCTGGTGGACTTCTTTGAGACAGTTACCAAGGCTATAGATGAGGGAAAGGTGGTACACACAGCCTACCTAGACATTGCAAAGGCCTTCGATACCATTCATCAGCCTGAACAAAAACCCCTACGTCACAAGATGGGTTGCCAACTGGCTCACGGACAGAACCCACATGGTGAGAGTTGTGGGAGCTAGGTCCAACTCTAAATCGGTTTTAAGTGGAGTTCCCCAGGGCTCAGTCCTAGATCCCCTCCTGTTCGGCATATACTTCTCAGAGGTACAGGCAAGCACAGGAGGACTATGGCTGACCAAGTTCGCAGACGACTGCTAACTAGGGGCTATAATTGACTCTCCAGCTGAGACGGACATCCTCTAAAAGGGTCTCACTGAGACAGACAGCTGGTGTCAAAATCATAGCCTCAAGCTAAATGCCATAAAGTGCATAGTCATCCCCTTTGGAAAAAAACTAAGTACCCACAAACTACCACATAGGTGGCAGTCCCCTAAATACGGAAGACGTAATAAGGGATCTGGGGACCCAAGTAGATAGTAATCTCACGTTTGATAATCACATTGCCAAAGTGGTTAGAAAATCCTTCTACATGTCCCACCTAATCACAAAAGGGTTTGCATCCAGATCAAAAGAGGTCATTGTGCCCCTCTACTCATCAGACCCATCAGAGTACAATGCCCCATTTGTGATGTACCTTACAAGACACCTGCAACAGCTGGAAAGACCACAGAAGTACCTCACTAAGAGGATCACTGGCCTCAAACAGATGCCCTATGCAGCTCGACTGAAGAAATTACAGTTGTACTCAGTTGCATACCGTCTACTCAGAGGTGATCTCTGCCTGACATACAAGGCCATGTCCAACCCAGAATTGATGGACATCCTCCACCTAAAGAAAACCTTATCCCCTTGAGCCACACACTCTAGGGATCTAAACCTTACCACAACAATAAATAGGACACGCTGGAGGGATAGATTCCTGTCCCAAAGACTTCCCATGCTTTGGAACAAGATCCCAATCTACATTAGGCAGAGCTCCTCACTAACACTCTTCAAAAGAAACCTTGACAAGTGGATGGGAAACAGAAAGTTTACCTCGGGGATCACTTCAGTGGCTCTGCTGGACAGAGGCACAGGGAACTTATCTAAGGGGATGGCGAAAGCCAACACATTCAGACTAGGCTTATAAATGCCTTCGGGAAGATAGCCTAGTACCTACCTATGAACCTATCAAATTACAGATTTCTGGCTAACTGAAATAGGTGGAGAAAATGAGGTTTATATCACAAAAAGCATGCACTAAGCCAACTTAGCAGAAAAAAAAAAACAAAATTAAAAAAAAATTCAACCAAAAGTAGATTTATTAGAGACTAAAAAACAATTATACAACAACCCCCCATTAATATTCAAAAAACATGCATGCTGATTGGTCAGCATGCACATTGTAAATCAGAGTTATAGTAATGGAAAAAGGTCCGGTCGCCCGGACTTTTTCCATTACTATAACTTTTTACAGCAATGGAGAATGCAAGATCTCCATTGCTTCGCACTGTCTTGCTATGTTAAACTCGTTTAACATAGCGAGACAGCACTTAAAAAAAGCAACGGAGATTCTCTGTTGCTTTTTTTAATGCTGTCTCGCTATGTTAAACTCGTTTAACATAGCGAGACAGTTTGTAAAAAGCAACAGAGATCTTGCTTTCTCCGTTGCTTTTGCCCACAGCTCTGATGGACTGCATAGGCATACACATGCGCAGTACATCAGAACTGCCGCAGAATACCAGACAGCTGCGGAAGGGCAGCAAGGAGGCATTATACAATGCCATTATTTAAGAACATTTTTTTTTTTCTTAAATAATGTCATTGTATAATAGCAATAACCCACTTCTGGGTGTGGGTAATGCTGGATTTACCCATGGTTGGCTTTGTTTGGTCACTCAGGCTTCGCCCTCGTGACCAAACCACACCAACCGTGGGTAAATCCAGCATTACCCACACCCAGGAGTGGGTTATTGCTATAATATTCCACAGTAAGTGTTTTTGTCTTGGATCACTCATTTCATCAGACTGTACTTTCCAAAAAAACAATTCAGTTAAATAAGCTTTGATCAGATGCTCAAACTTATGCTCAATGTTTTAACCTTTACTCCTGAAAAACTGTTAGCCCTAAACTTGAACATTCATTTAACCTAATATGCCAACAACATTCAAGCCAGTCCAATTCTTCATCTGCTCCAAATATCCTGTTGTAGTTTTTTACACTGGAAAAAGGAAAAAATAGCATAAAAGATAGTAGAACTATCTTTATTACCAATAGCATGTATGTGCTCTTATATTATTTTTCACAAATGTCTGCATACACAACAAATGCTGATTTGTAATTATAACAAACTGGAATCATATTTGAACCATTCAACAAAATACTTTGTCATGTTTACTGAACCTTCAGGAATTACAGCTTTTCCATTTGAAAGTACCTTTTTTAATATATTTTATTTATTTTTTGTAGAAGGGGAATGAGGAGGGTTCAATGATGACAGACAGACCTTGCAGGGAACTGAAAACAGTCTCCAGTTCAGTGATAGCTGAGAACAAATTTTATTTCAAAATGAGATTTACAGTAGCGTTCAGTAGTAGCAACATGTTTTATTAAAAATATCAAGAGATTAGGATAGAAAAAGCTAATAGTATATAAAACACAAGGGCATCAGCTACAGTAAACAAAAAAAGAACTATTTAACCAAAGTTTAAGGTATCGCCCTAAATACTTTTTTCACAATTCATCAGGGTCTGCAATAAAAGTCTCCCTCCAACCCCTGAGTACTGTGGCAAGCCTTATTCCTCCGCCCTTTGGCAACATGGCTGAACAGTCTTCACTCATAACATCTATGTCCAGTCTGATTGTATTAGGTGATTTATGGCAGCAGAGTAATTGCATTATGCTTACCAATTGTTCAGTACTTCTAACAATTGATAATCAACCTGTAAGATATTTAAATATTTAAAAAAACATGGTGACAAACCTGTGGAATCAACCTAGTATCTTATCAGTTACCATCATACACAGTCCTGTCAGTAAGAATCATGACTCTACAACACCATATTATTCACAACAGACCACTAGGCCCTTAACTTATGCCTGGGCTGTAAAGAAAAAATATGCCAGAGCTTCCTATGTCTGCTTCATCACCAGCAATAGTGTAATTAAGGCAGAGTAAGTGGGTCAGACAGGGTATAAATTGTACCAGCTGTTCATTACATTTTTGCAAGCTATTTGCTATAGTTTAAATGAAGAAAACATTCATTTATTCTTTTTATTTTAACTACCGTGCAAGGATGGAGGGTCAGGGCAGGGTACAGAAAAAGGACTGAATGCCTGGAACAGGAAGGAGGGGGTGTGTCATGCATCTGGCCACCTGGTTGGTGTGGTAGTTGAAGGAGAAGACTTTTTTTCTTTACCCCCTCTTGAAAAGCTGGTGGGGGGGGGGTCATGGACTGAGTACTGTCTGCAAGAAGCATCCTTCAAGTTTTACACAAGTTCTTTTTTTGGTTTTTCACTTGATGAGCTGCAGGGGTTGGGGCACTAGTCTGTGGGACTAGCAGAGGCACTAGCTGAGTCAGCTACACTTCTGCACTCAAGGAAATGTTTTAGTCATAGATGGACTCTATAGTTAAGTAAACAGACTCCACATTCAACGGAATGGACAAGAACAGGGTGTTAGTTCAGTGCCAGGCTCCATGATGTCAAAATAGCCCAGATAAATATGACTATGACCTAGCTGTGGTCCACGTGGCAGTGAATAACCTATGACACTCCACCCAGAGGGATATGCAGCCAGACATGATGGGGCTTACTGTGCATATGTTAGACACAATAAAGACACTGATCATAAGTAGTATCTTGCCTTTCCAAGAATTATGCTTATATTCAAAGTAAAGATAATAGGCTTTAACAATTGGCTATTGGGGGGATGTGGTCAAGATGAACACTGAGTAACAGCACTTTCTCTCTGCTCTGTCTCTACAGAATATTTATGACAGGATTTTTTGAATATATCTGTCCTAATTTTGTTTTTGTATATATATTTGGATTCTATTAATCATTCTTTAGGATAGTATCTAAAATTTTGGATTTTGTTTTATTTTTTCCTGTCAAAAAGTACTAGAGAAAATATTTGGACTTCAGACTACAGAATGAGCTATTCCAAATCTACACTTCAAGAAACTATTAAAAAAGAACTTCAGTCACTATTAACTAACATTCAAGAACTGACAGCAAAGTGATAGAATGGATGTGAAACTGTATAATATCAAAGAAAAATGTTCCCAGTAAATGGAAATATTACACGAAGACCTTAAGCAGAAAAACAGACAGATTACTGGCATAGAGACTTCACTAAATGATATGGACACTAATTCAAGAAGGTGAGCACAATACAGACTTTCTCTTAAAACAAAATACTGTTTTACAAACAAAAATTGATGATCTAGAGAACAGATGAAAAAGAAATATACTTTTTGGTTTACCTGATAATGTTGAAGAAGGTAATATGGAACAATTCTTAACATCTTGGCTCCCTGATGTACTACAGCATCCTGAAGCTCTTTCATATGGTATAGAAAGAGCACACAGGTCCTTGGCTACTGCAAAAAAGGTAAATCCAATTCTACTAAATCTGTTATAGTGATATTTTTATCTTCTCATGACAAGGAGATGGTGTTAAAGACTGCTTGGGCTAAATCCCCTATCAAATATAAAGAAAATGTCATATGCTTTGATAATTATTACTCCTCTTCTGTAACTGCCAAAAGAAAGCTTTTTTTGCCAATGCTAAAAGAACTAAAGAAAGCCCAAATAAAGACACATATTATTTCCTGCCAGATTAAAAATATTTCTTCAAGATGGTCCAAAAATATTTGATGACATGGACTCTGCCATTACCTTTGTCAAAACAAGACAACTGCTTGATAAAATAGAGGATATAGAGTGGGCAAATGCCAGCCTTAAAAGAAATGCTGATATCAGTACCTGGAAGGTCTCTGAACATAAAAAGAAGCTCACTTTTATTTACCCAAATCTTAAAAACTAACCCAGAAGTTGGGGAAGTGGAAATGGGTCAGCAGGCGAGTCTCCGTTGTTTAAAAGTCTTTTTATGGTACATAGTTGTTTTAATGGTATTTTATAGTCTATTATTAAGACTGAAATTTATGGTATTTTGAGGAACTATAGTAGATACAGAGACTTATAGATGAGAAAATGAAAGCCTTTGTTACAGTAGGTTCTATTTCATTTGGTTTTAACTGTTTGCCATTTTATTTCCCTGCCTCTTTGTAAAGAGAGAGGCTCTTCATTGATACTGTTGCCATAATGTTGCTCTAATAATTATGTTTCCCATCTCCTGTACAGCTGTTGGAATGTGATGTTATTTGTGGCAATAGACATATGAAAAGTTTATCTTTTCTCCCTTTCAGTGACCTGATATGTTTTGAAGTGATTAATTTGTTTTGAAAGTGTAGATATTTATGGAGAGGCTTTGATTTATTTCTTTTGTTTTTCTTTCTGTTTTCCTCTTTGCTGTTGGTTGTGAAGGGATGGAGGATTTTGTGTGGAAGGATATATTCATGGTGGTTTAGTGGTTTACTGGGTTTGGGAGATGGAGTTTGTTGTTTTTTTAATGTTTTATATTGCTTTTCTTCCTCCCTTATGTCTTTCTTATTGTTCCTTTTATGTTTCCCTGTTCAACAGTTTTCTCAGAGAAAAGCTGTAAATGTTTTCCCTCCACAAGCTTGTGCATCTGATCTGTTAAACAACCTTGGTTTGTCCTCATACTGCAGCTGCTACAATGGAGAGCAAGAAAAAAGTGTTGTTTCCATATAAACGTTTATAGACTGAACCTTGTGCAGAGAAACTTTGTAAAAGCTGAACAGTTAGAATAGACTGGTTCTAATGTCATCTACAACTTAATTAAAAAACTGCACCTAAATAACATATATATCTGCTATATTTAAGCATTTTTAAATGTTCATAAACAAAGCACTTTTGATGCATTTGAACCCTTACATTTTGTACACTTGTCTTCATAATTCTATTGTAGTTGTGTAAATTTTATATTGATTGTTATGACAAGTGGATAGCACACACAGCAATGCTGTTGAAATGAAGGGATTGGTGTGCCCGTGGTGGTCTTGTGGTTTGCTGGATTTGAGAGATGGAGTTTCTCGGCTTTGTGCTATTTCATATTGGCTTTTTCTCTCTGTTGCCTTTTTGTTTCGTCTGCTTTTGTGTTTTCTGGTCCTGCCACAAGATAATCTATAGCTTACAAAAATAAAAAAAAAAAAAGAAGAAAAGAAAATAGCTGCAAAGGTTTTCCCTCCTTGGTCTCAAGTATCAGAACTGCTTAACGGTTCTGCTGCCTGTTCATACTGCGACTGTCTCAACAGAAAGCAAGAAAAAAGTGTCATTTCCATGGAGCTGTATGCAGTCTGAACGTTGTGCTGAGAACCTTCACAGAGCTGGATAATAGCTTGAACAGACTCTCTGATGCCATCTACAGGTCAAATTAATGAACTGCACTTAAGTAACCTGTATAATATAATTGTTATAGAAAAAGCATTTATGAGGGTGCATAAGCAGAGCATTTCTGATACATTTATACCCCTATGTTTCTACACTTTTATTTATAATTCTATTTTATTTAATTTAAGCCTTTTCATTAGCAAAACAAACATAAGGCATATACAGCAACACCATTAAAGTATTTATGAAAGAAGAAATGAAAGACAAGGGAAATTAATATATATAAAGCTTTTCATGACACCTAAGCAGCAGTTAATATTCTTTTACAAGACAAAAATCAGAATTAGGAATAATTCTAGTACAGACTGAAAATAAATAATGATTTAAACATAATATAGTCTATATGAATATAGCTTGCTACATACAGTATAGTCTCAGATGCAGATGTTTACCATATAAACTTGTATTTTGATATATTCTGACAAATCTAGAAGTTCTTTCAGATTACTAAAGGCCTTAAAGGTAAGAAAGAGAATAGATTCCTTCTTAGATAATACTGAGCACTTTTATTGGAATCGCATACTACATTGTGAAACTAAAATGTAATATTTTCTATGCTTTTTTCTCTCTCAGATATATGGAGATGGGGAAATGGTGTTGTTAGACATTGGCACAATGCATAAAGAGACAGGTGATTAGTTTACTTATTGATTATAGCAGCAGTCCATTACATATACATTAGTTATGACTCTTGTATTATTATATAATGCATGGCTGGTATTTATGATATGTTGAATTCATTTGACAAAAGTTCAAATTAAACAGTTACATTTGATTTACATTCATTTGTTTTTTGAATTGGTATATACAATTCTAATGGATGTTTGTTAAATTATGCAACATACATATTTAGACAGGGAAGAGATGAATGTTGTTGCTAGCATGAAGGTCAATTTGGGCGACAGATGTCACTCAAATTAGGAGTTTTTAACTAGTGTTTTTTTTTTTTTTTTGAAAGAGTCTATGTTATTAGTAAATGTTATAAGTTCCTGTTAATAGTTATTCTGATGTTCACCAAATCTTACAGAACTGAATTTGATGTAAAAATATTTCATTGGATAAAAGTTTTTCATGTTTTCTGTGTGAATTATAATTGTATTCCTAATAGTCAATTTCTATTCACTTTTAAAATATGGGAAAAAGGAGTGTTATTAAACAGATTTTCAGAACACTAATGTTTCATGACATCACTGAAGTGTATATCATTAAACATCAATGGATTAAATAATCCTAATAACAGAAGATCTTTGAACAAATATCTTAAATGGCATAATTCTCAATTAATATTTCTCCAAACTTTTAACTCAGAACATACACAAAAAAGGGGGGGTGGCCATACTATGGAAATATACATTACCAATGCCTAAAATATTTGACACCTACAAAGATAACAAGGGAATGTTATCTTTAGTTATTAAAGAATTTAATAAGAAAATGTTGACATTAATAAATATGTATTGGATTCCTGGCACTTGACCTACAACAGTAAAACAACATATAGAACATATAGTTCAGTTTTCTAAGGGTAGTATTATTCTTGCTGGAAATTTTTAACTATTTCTGACATAAAAGACTCTAGTACTAGTGGTAAAAGGAAAATTTCAACTATAGCTAAATTATTGAATGAATTTTCAGATTCATACATGATGAAAGATATAACTGTGCTGACACTAAGTCACTGTTCTATACATTCTACTCAGATAGGCATAATTCATATTCAAGAATAGATAGGATATTAATTTCCAATAACTTAAATGATTTCTTATCAAACTCAAAAGTGATTTCTTGTACCCTTTCAGACCATAATTCCATAACATTTGATTTTATAATAAACACCACATTTAATGTTCAAATTAAAAGGATACCAGCCTACATAATTAAACTCAAAGATTTTATTGATTTTTTTTTCACTACAAAAGTACAAAATTTTATTGAACTTAATAATACACAGAGAACTTCAGAAGTATACATTTTGGATGCTCTAAAAGCTTACCTATATGGTAAAATTATTGATTGGTATAAAAAGAAAATAATTTTGCAGGATAAAGACCTTCAAGTTATACAAACAAAGTTAGATACTTTAAGGCTTGATGCTTCAAGGAATCCAGATAAGAAAGAAAGAATGAATGAAATAAATACCTTAAACAATAAATACACGGAAATGTTAAACCATAAAGTTATGATAAATCTTGAAAAATATAAACTTATAATTTTCTATAAATCCTAGATACATGAATATACTAACAAAACTAAAAGATTAAATAAACTTCACCATATTAAAGAAATCTATTCTCCAACAAAAAAATTGTATCCGATTTACCAAATATATTTAGTTGAGAATTTTTTTTTAAATTAAACCAACCCAATGATAGCATTAATAGTACAAAAGACATTCAAACTTTTATACATAATAATATAAAGAACAGACTATCTGAAGCACAAATAAAATTAATAGATAAATATCTTTTAAAGAAGTAAAAAATCAAATAACCAAACTTAAGCAAAATAAAGCACCTGGTAACGATAGTATAATTTCTGAAATCTATAAGGTTTTGCCTGCTAAAGCATTAACTCTACTACATACAGTATTTAATATAACTCAAAATAACATTATACCACCCTCTTGGAAGTACACATTTATTTCCCCCATACTAAAGTCTGATAAAGATCCTGTAAAATGTGCTTCATATAGACCCATTTCTTTATTAAACAGACTATAAAATGTTCATGTCTATTTATGCTGATAGATTTAAAATGTTTTTAACATCCGTGGTAGATATGGATCAAACAGGTTTTATAATTAATAAAACTTCTTATGATAACATCAGAAGAACAATAACTTTAAATGAATCAGTAAATGCCTTAAAGAATAACCTGACTCTTGTTAGTTTAGATATTAACTGTGCCTTTGACTCAATTAATTGGAACTATCTTTTTTATCTTACTGAAGGGCTTAAACTTTTCTAATAGCTTTATTAAACGTATGACTCAATTATATAATGAAAGTCAAGCCTACACAAAAATAAGTACAAGTACATCCCAGAACATACCCATTGTAAAATAAACCAAACAAGGTTGCCCTCTATCTCCACTTTTATTCACATTAATTATGGAACCTTGGCTTAACCTAATAAGGGATAATAATAATATACATTATGTAGATTAAATTGTAATGAAACATTAAAAATCCAAATGTTTGCTGATGATGTATCAATCAGTCTTGGTGGTACTAACCCTACCTTACAAGAATTGTTTAAAAATATGGATATATTTCAAAAATGTTCTGGTCTTAATTTTAATAATTCTAAAATGCAGATTCTTCTAATTGGTTCCAAAAGTTTGAAAATATAACACTAATATAGACAATATATACCTCAGTCCCAACAAATAAAATATTTAGGTATAATTATAGTAACCAGTATTAAAGACATCTTACACCTAAATTATAGTAAAAGTATAACTATCATAGAGACTCTAATTAGTAAGTGGAACAAGATTTTATTTATAATGGATGAAAAACTTTCCATTATATAGATGATCTTGCTTCCAAAGATTTTATACATAAAATACAATCTTATGTCTATTCCCCCTAAAGGCTCTTTTATTAAAAATTTTAAAACACTGATTAAGAACTTTTTATGACATCCGATAAAGCCTTGAATTGCATTGTCCTATCATATGTATAGCTGGGAAAATGGAGGTATATCTTTACCAAATCTAGAACTTGATTCAATTTCATCAGTTATTAAAACAATTGTTTATCTTATAGATGGAGAGTATTTTGCAAAATGGAAGAAAATTATTAAATTTATCCCAAAATATCAAAAAAGAAAATAAACATCTACCACAGTTAATAAATAATTAATTTATATGGAATTTGAGAGAGTATTTTTCCAATTATTCCATTCAAATGCTTAAATCTACTTACATAATTTTAATTATAAGGGCCTTTAAAACCATATATTTAGGTTTAGAATCTTTGAAAATTGGCTGTTCCTCATCTTCCCTATTGCCTATACAAAAGGCATAATTCTATCTTCAGACCATTTTAAAATGTTATTTAAACAAAAACAATTAATGTTTTGGCATCAAATGTTAAAAATGAGGCAAAATCTGCTAATGCTCATAGATGAATATAACCTTAACTCTCTACTTTGGTCAGATTTGCATGAGTTTAGAAAATATATTCTAGATAAGCTAATTTTAATCCCCCTCAAATGCTAAAAATTCAATACCCAAACTTATTCAGTATTTGATTTTATATACTTATAATAATTTGCCAGTTAAAATAATATATCATATATTTCTAAAGCAATTAAAGATCTAGATCTATATTCAGATAACTATTGGAATTAATTTTCAGTAATCAATAGTTTTATTCCCTCAGAAAAAAGAAAGTTAATTTCCTTCAGTCGTCCAGCAAAACCACTTCCTCCATTAAATGGATATTCTTCACATGGATATTTTTACATAAATCTTTCATCACACCTCAAAAAAGGAATAAGATAACTAAATAAGATGTTGTTTGCTGGAGATGTAATGCAGTAACAAATGCTGATTGGAATCATTTTATGACTGTGTATTATTAAAGAAATTTTGGGAAGAAGTTAACACTTTTTTACATGCAATTTTTACAGACAATTTTATGCTTACAAAGTCACTTGTATTATTCAATACACCTGTCCCAGACTGTATAAATAAAAACAAATATTCTTTGCTCTGGTCTATACTATCCATTGCCAGGAAACTAATTACAAGAAATTGGAATTCCTCATCAGTTCCCTCATTTAAAGAGTTTAAAGGTCTTCTCTTAGAAATATCTAAGTTATAAATACTAACTATCAAATCTAAATCTACAAGGAATACAAAATTATATTACAAATGGGAAAATGTACATAAATTATTAGTTGAACTAGATAAATGATTAATGCAGCAATCTTTCCTTTTTCTTTAATCTTTTATTCTATGTTTTCATTTTTCATCTGCCAAACTAAAATTAATTGATCCTGTTATTCAATATAGGTTCATAGGTTTATACTAGGCTATCTGCCCTAAGGCATATACTGTGCCCATTAGTTTGTTGTGCCTCTGTCCAGCAGTGACACAGAGATGATTCCTGGGGTAAATCTACGATCTCCCATCCACAGGTCTAGATTTCTCTTGAACAGAGTCAGCGAGGTGCTCTGCCTCACATGGACCGGGATTTTATTCCACAGCATAGGGAGTCTCTGAGTGATAAATCTATCCTCCAGCACGTCCTATTTATATCCAAGCTTGCTCTAGTGGTTTTGGTGGATTTGGATTTTTGAGGTGGAGCATGTCCATTAATTCCGGGTTGACATGGCCTTGTTTGTCAGGCACATGTCAGCTGGAGTTTCTTCAATCTGGCAGCATATGACAGATTTTAACAATGACCTCACTAGATCTGGATGTGATTCATGATCAGGTGGGCAATGTAGAAGGTCTTTCTAACCACTTTAGCAATGTGAGTGTCAAAAGAAAGGCCACTGTCAACCTGGGTCCCCAGGTCCCTGATAACCTCTTCTGTGCTTAGTGGATTGCCACCTATATGGTAGCTTGGGGTTACCTTGTTTTCCCCGAAGGTATGACTATACATTTTTGGCGTTTAACTTCAGGCCATGGCTCTGGCACCAGCTATCTGTTTCCGTGAGTCCCTTCTGAAGGATATCCGTGTCCGATGCACTTTCCACTATGGCGCCCAGTTTGCAGTCGTCTGCAAACTTTGTCAAAGTCCTCCCATGTTGGCCTGTACTTCTGAGAAGTAGATGCCAAACAATAGGGGCCAAGGACCGAGCCCTGTGGGACACCACTTGTGACCGGCTTGGAGTCTGACACAGCGCCAGCAACTCTAACCCTGTGGGTTCTGTCCTTAAGCCAGTTTGCAACCCATCTTGTGACATATGGGTTTACATTTAAGCTGGTAAGTTTTTCTACAATACCAGAGTGGGTATTGTGTGTCGAAGCCTTTGCAAGGTCAAGGTAGGCTGTATGGACTGCCTTTCCCTCATCAATGGCCTTGGTGACTGTTTCAAGAAGTCAACCAAGTTCAAAAGGCATGATCTTCCCTTGACAAAGCCAAACTGGGTCGGGTCCAATGTCTGCAAGTCCCCTATATCTTTGTTTATGAGCTCCATTATGATCCTCTCCATAGCTTTGCAGACTAGACTTGTTAAGCTTGGGGGGGCGGTAATTAGGGTCCGTGAGAGGCCGCCTTTGTGGAGTGGGACCACAGTTGCCGACGCCACTCCTTGGGCACGATCCTGTGGTAAGGCTGAGATTAAACAGCTGCCTTATGTGCGTTTAATTCCTCAGGACACCATCCAGTCCCATTGATGCTGTGTTTTTAGCTTTAGAGAGCAGCTTTCACCTGCATTTGAGATGTCCGGGAGGCTACACTCGGCTGGGATAGTTATCTCTCCTTTAGGGGAGAGGGGGTGTTTTGCACTGAACCTGTCTGCCAGTATGTTGGCAATGTCTGTGGGTTCAGTGATTTTGTATCATTTGACTAATTCTGAGCATATCTGGGAGTTTCCACCCAGGTTCCTAACATAGCTGAAAAAGGCCTTATGATTGTCCTTTGAATCCATGGCAATTTTTCTCTCAAAATTGGCCTTAGTTGATTTTATGAGTGTTTTTACTAATAATGATCAGGGGTGACTTCCCTTTTATGGATTTTGTTCTATCATGTAATAGCTTTCTCCTCTTATTGTAAAGTTTGTTAATGGCTGGGGTCCACCAGACTTTGTGGAAAGAGTCTTGGTTTTATTTGGGATTGCCTGATCCATGCAGTCCTGGAGGTGTTCATAGAAGGCATTTGTAAGGGCTTGCTTGGGTTCTGGTTTCCTCTGGCTCAGGGGCCTTGAAGGATACCACACCAGTCTTGAGTAGTGTGAAGTTTGCTTTAGAAGTTCTTCACTATGGTCTTTTGCTTGGTGCGGGGGGTGGATTTCCAGTGAGATTAGTTTATGATCAGATCTCACCAATGAGGGATATACTTCGGTGTGGAGCATTTTGTCCCCATGTTTGTGACAATGAGATCTAGTATATTTTCTCCTCTCGAACAGTGACTAGCTGTTCCATGGCATTTGAATTTATGAACTCCAGGAACCTAGAAAGTTAGGGCTTGAGTAATGTTCCCAGTCTATATTCGGGTAGTTGAAGTCGCCCAATATGATGGTGTTTGAGCTACATTTATACCCTCCAGTGTCTTCAGGAAGGCTGTGTGGGGTTCCTGAGTTTGAGAGGGTGGCCTGTAGCATGCTACAATTTGTAGAGCAGTTTTGCCTATGGTTAGTTGCACCTGGATGGTTTAAACCTGGAGGTGTGAGTATCCTTTATGAATATGGATACCTCCTTTTGTGGTGTGGTCCGGATGATATGAGGTAAAACCTAATAGTGCCGGGTGCTCTCAGGAGCCTTGAACCAGGTTTCAGTTACAGCACAGACATCGATGTTCTCCATACTGAGAAGGGCCTCGAGTGCATGCATTTTGAGATTTAGACTTCTGGCATTGAGCAGCATTACCCTCAGTTTCTTCCCATTTTGTTTTCTAGGGTGGTAGGTTTAGAATTTGAGCCTTGCCAAAAAGGCACTATGGGGTGGCAAGAGCCTTAGCCAATATCCGAATCCCAGGGGGACAGGTGCAAGCCGTCCCTGGCGGGCTTGTTTGTCAAGCATGTCATCCCAGGCAGACAGACACTGGATCCTTTGAATGACACCAGACATTAAGCCAATTGTTAAAGCTGATCATCTTGTCTCTATATTGTGGCATCATTCTTGGTGAAGGAAGGATACTGCTCAGGGTTAGGGTCATACCTGCCTGGGCTACATAATCAGAGAGCTCCTATGTCTCTTTCATGTAGCCCAGGGAGGTACATCTCAGGTCGTTCACACCAGCATGGACAATGACTGTGTCATATTTGTACTTGCCATGGAGTGACCCGAGTGCTTGTGTTATGTGGCGGATTCTAGCTCCAATAGGCAGCTACTGTGACCCTCTCCTTGTTCAGCCTGGTGAGTGGGACGCCAGTGTGTCTGACTATGGAGTCACCTATGACAAGTATGTTTGGTGTTGTATTTGGCCTTAAGGGCTGTGACAGCTTTTGTGGTTTATGTGTTGCTTGTGGGGTGTCTTGAGGTAGCAGTTGTTTGGGTGTCTGCTTTGGAGGCCTCTGCTGTTTAGGTAAATTTTACTCAGAGCCCGAGTATGTCTTTGTGTGTTTATGTGTTTGATTCAGTGGAGTGGTAGCATTATGTGAGGCTGGTTTTGTGGTGTGTGTTCCTCCTGACTGGTCTTGCCAGTCCTGAGTTGAGAGAGCTCAGCCTCCAGTTTGGCTAAATAGCTGCATCTCAGTATTTGTGTTATGTGGGAGGAGGAGAGGGTTGTGTACATGAGGCAGTTATAACATTGCCTCAAGATTCCCAGATTCACCAGCTGGACCGGAGAGGAGATTGACAACTGACCTTTGGACATGCTAGAATAATATTGGGAAATCCTTAATTGAAAACAAGGGCCAGTGGGGAGTGAGGGTGTAGTGCTTTTAATTTTTAGTGCTGACTTATATAATTGCTTTAGTGAGCAAGTGCCAGGTAACTTGAGTGCAATGTGTTACAAGTAACTAAATGCAAAAACGACAAACAGTAACTTTCTTTCAAGTGAAACAAGGAAATAAGTACAGTAAGCAATGCAGATATCACTAGTGATCCACAGAAGCGCTGAGAAGTTGCGTATTAGGTGGAATTAGCTTCCAGGGAAATAACAAGCAAACAAACAACAAGCATATAAATAAAGCTAGATTCAGTAGGCCTGGATCTAGTCTATGCTAGAGCAAACAAGGTGAACCAATTTCAGTAAGATACAGTTCAAATATTCAGGCACTATATCATTGTATATAGTTTACTGTGCTATTATAGTTATTGTATTCATTTTTTTTCTTTAAATATTGCATTTTAAAAAATAAACTTATTACATTTTTTTCAAAATATCTTTTCATTATATTGTTTTCAATAAAGCTGTTAAAAAAAGCTATTGGTTGGTATCATTCTAATGGGAACCAGCGTCTGTCACCTAGTAATGATATGGTAGATAAAACTTGCTGTTTAGATTGGGATGGCTTACACCTTGGTGCCCCGATAGAGTGCCCTTACTGAGCATTTCTCATACCAGACTCAAATGCAAATCTGGAAAACATCATGGTGCACTAAGCAATGCTAGAAGTCTAAATAGAAAGTTGTCTGAACTTGGGGCCTTGCAGTACCACCAGCAGATTCTTATTTTGTGTTACTGAGACAGTTTTAGTGACAATATAACCTCAGTACTATGGTTTAGTGCCTATCAAGCCTTTAATCCCTTTGGTAACAATTTGGACAGTATCTGTGTGTCAGAAACACCATTACCTTATCAAATCATTCAGGGCCCCAACTTGGAGGTCCTGGTGATTCAAACCACCACTGATAAATCCAGCAATTACTTCATTGGTAGCTATAGAGCCTCATCAATGTACACCAAATATCATGGACATTACCTAAGCTCCACTGAGGGATTAAACATCAAACCAAATACCTTCTTTTTAGGTGACTTCAGTCACTCAAGCATGAAATGGCACACTTACACCTTATATCTCTGAAAATAGATGTGCACTGGAGCAAATTGTAAAACTACCCACAAGAAGTTGTAATATACTTGACCCACCAATACCCCCGGTGTACCCCATGTTGCATCTCCTCATTCTGGGGTAGATCTGACCACAGTGTACCGTCAGGCATAGTGGTACCACCCCCACCACCAAATGAGACCTTGTTTAGTGATTTAACCAAGATAAAAAAATTTTAGCTGGTAGAAGACGTATACAAAAGTTCTGACAATCCTCTACAAAAGGACCCAACTAAGATGTCTACATAACTCTCAACTTTTTCGTCAAGAATTCTGGACAAAGCCAAAAATAACAGGGAGAAAAAGACCCAATAATCAAGAATAATTTAAAAACAATTACATTAATTCACTTAAAAAGTTTATAAAATGATAGGTTTTGCATCAAAATGCATTTTCTGAACAATTAGAAGTTTAAAACTATAATGCCTAGCATTGCTAATAGACTTTAATCTTCAGTGATTTATCAGAAAATCAAAAGATGTATGAGGGACGTAGCAAAAATATGAAGCAAAATCAGTGACAGTTGAGCAGTAGAGAGAGCTGCTGATTTCACCTCTGACTTGTAGTAGCACCTAAACAGCTACACAGAAAGTCACCATCCATCCAATGTATAGATAATGACAAATTTAACAAGAAGAGTTTCTGGTCGAACTCCCATATTATTAAACTGTATAACAAAAGAAGGAAAACAACAATTACTTGTAGGAAATCCCCATCACCTTATCTCAGGACCACAGTGAAACAGGCTACTAGAAAACTTAAAAATACTATCAGAAAATGCAAAGCAGATTATGAGATCAAGCTCACTAGAGATATCAAAGGAAACAACAAATCTGTCTTATGTAAACCAGTACATTGAGCTCATCAGTAATAACTCATTCTAATCACAAGAAAACACTCAACATATTAGCAGACAAATTTAATGCTAACTTTACCCAGCCTACCCACAGTGTTGATACCAGTATTCATGAAAATTCATTTTCCACAATAAACAGCTTGGAACATGTCTTAGAATCCCTGTTAAAATCTAAAAAGAATGTTTCCATGGGACCAGACTCTACAGCAGGTCGCATCTGAAACTCTACTTAAACTGTTCAACCTCAGGCTATCCACATGTTTTGCTGCTGATGCCTGGAGAATGACCACTGTGACTCTCTTTCATAGGTTTAGACTAAGTAACGACCACCAGGGTTTTTAAAAACCTAGCCATGCAACCCCAACCCAGTTTTGTACCCATGTTTCTTGGATACCTATATGGTGTGGTATGTTAGTAAAGAGGTAGCTAAGGTTTAAGTGGGTGGTGAGGTATATTAGTTGACTATTAATTTACTTACTCTTGACCTCTATCCATTAGAGACATTGGGGGCCAGTTTGGCCTCCATGTCTCTACAGAAGGCTGGCCTCTGTACAGACATGGGTAATTATCAGCCCATCAGGCTCCACAACCTTTTATACAAAGCCATGGAATACACCATAGCAGACATAGGTAACATAACAGATCTAGACCCCAATTAGTTGAGATTTGTAAAGAGCACATCCTGTCTAATGAACCCAGTAATCTTTTTTTTGAAATTCCATGTGGCAAAGTCACCCAGTGCATGCTACTTATCTTGACCTCAGCTAGGCTTTTGACACTATCCTCCATACTGGTACTATTTAAAAAAAAATCAGATAAATTTAAAGTAAACCCCTGTGTTATCCATTGGACTGCAAATTGTCTATCCAACAGATTTCAGGTTGTGAAAGGTGCTGGTACCCTATTCTAAACCTAAAATAGTAACTAGTGTGGTACCACAGGGATTAGTGGTGGGTCGTTTTGTTTGGCATTTATTTTGCAAACATCACAGCCAGTATTGTTTGGCATTTATTTTGCAAACATCACAGCCAGTATCCCAGATGTCTGGTTGGCCAAGTTTGGTGATGACTATAAGCTGGAGCTCCATCCAATCATCTACTGAAACAAAACAGTTCCAGCAAGGATTAGAATTTATGTACTTACCTGGTGAACTGAAAATGGTCTCAAACTAAATGCAAAAAAGTACAGCATAATAAGCATTTGATAAAAAAAGCTGTTCCCAACTCTGATGTTGTAAATGATACTCAGCTTCAGACAGCTACTACCATTAGAGACCTGGATACTTATGTGATCAACTCTTTCTCATGTGATCAGCAAGTATCTACCATAGGTGGGTCATCCTTTTATCAGGTCTAGTGAATTTCCAAAGGAATATATTCAAGAACCAAGGAAGTCATCCTACCACTGCATTTTTCTCTTATGAGTCCAAATATTGAATACACTGTCCATCTTGATATGTATAAATCAAAGCATATCACTCAACAGGAAAGGCTTCAGATAAACCTACCCAAGAAAATTAAAATCCTTAAATATGTCAATTATTTTGATAGATTGGCATGACTAGTCAGTAGCCTATAAGCTGCTCTGAGGTGACCAGTGTCTCACTATTTAAGCCATGAAATTAATATTTGATCACTTATCTCTTTGCAAAATATGTGGTTTGACAAACACCCACACTAGGGATGGAAATCTACACAAACACAAGACTCACTGGAGAGAGAGAGAGAGAGGCTCCTTACTTAATGTATTTCCTGCCTTTGGAATATGTTACCACTATAGCTCAACTAAAGTACTACTTTTACTTCCTCTGAGGTAAGTCCTAATGATTTGATAGGAGAACAAATTCACACCATGGGTACCATGTACAGCTCTGGCTGCATGATTTGGGAGATGATTTATTTTGTATTTACTGTATTTTGTCTTTGCTGACTGGGTGAGCTGGCTGGTTCTTGGACTCTTTCAACATGTCCTATGCAGAGAAAACACAAGTATAAACAAAACAATACTTTAAAAATTACACAAGTAAATAAAATCTGCTTATACAACGTGTACTGTCTAAAATCTTCCATAGTCCAGCAATCTGCAACCACTTGAGGTACCAAGGACTTATGTAAGCGAATAATAACTGTATAAAAAAAAGTTTCTACAAAAGGGAAAATGAAGTCGGGGATAAAAGAAACATGGGCGGAGAACTGGAGAGTAGTAAGTTGTGAAAGAAGCAGGTGAAGAGCAGCAAGTGTTAGTGATTAGTGAAGTAGGTACGATTGTTAACTGATGCAGAGCAGAAGGTGCTAATGTACTACTACAAGAAGGCAACTTATAAGTTCAATTTCTATATTTGTCTTTGTTGACAGGGACAGTTCAACTGGGCAAACCCCATTTTCAGTGGTGGTCCTGAGAGAAAAGCCCCATGTAAATATAATCGACAGATTATTTATATATTACAATGTCACACTTTATACACATGTATAATTTACAATGTCATATTTAGTTAACTTTGTCTATGACATTGCTATGAGGACATATTTACCGGTAGTGAAGCATTGTGCCATAAGTAACATTTGTGTATTTGCTACTCATGCTACTATAGCATATCCGTTGTGGTGCAGCGGTAGCGTTGTTGCCTCACAGCAAGAGGTTCTCCCGTTCGTTTCTCGGCTAGAGTGCAGGGAGTGCCTTCTGTGTGGAGTCTGCATGTCCTCCCCGCAGTTGGGTGGGCATTTGAAAGGCATGCGTAAATGGGCGTGCCTTAGTTGAAGGTTGGACATCGAGCTGGCACCTCGGCGTTCGTGAAAAATCTACTGCCAATCATTAGCAGTCCGGAGTTCCGCTGTGGCGACCCCTAACCGGGAAAAGGCACTGCAAGAAGGTACAGACATTTCTTTGAGTATACCTAGAGCTGATTATGGTACAGGAGCTACAAACCTAGAAAAGATTAGGTGAAATGAGAAAAGGGAAAAAGAGGTCTGTATGGCTGGAAACGGAGTAGGTAAAGACAAGCTGACCATTTTGTTACAGGACCTAAACCTGGACACTTTAGGACTGCTCTGGGAAACCAGGTCTGTGATGCTGTCCTCCGACCCTCCAGGGGAGCGGAGATAGGGCCACCATGGCATCTCACACCCAGGATCGGCCATCAGCAATTTAGCAATTGTAATAAATCAAGAGGCTAGCCTGGATTCAGAGTGGCATTTAGGTTAGTTCCTCTGAGGCAAGTTAGAGAGGAAGCAATAGAGAGTAGTCCCTGCTATGTGCTAGGAAACCTTAGGATGCAAAAAGGCAGGAACAAGATGAGGGAGCATAGCTGAGAGGTGCAGATTATGCTTGGTCTACAAAGCAGGTAAACTTGTTTAAGTGTAATGCTAGATCTTCCCTGAACTAAGAGTACTTGGTAAGTTGGTGCAATTTTGCTTAAATATGTTTCTAATTAGGAGGGACAGTTCCACTAAAAGAATTTTTTTTCTCTGGCAAGGCCAAAACGATTAGAATTAAAGTTGTTGCTATCCTAGCTTCTAAAATAGGAGAATTTTATTTGGAGTTTACTTCTTAAGGATTTCCAGAAAGAACTGTAATATTTTAAAAGTAAGGGTGGATAGGAGCAGTGTGTAATGGACTGTAACAGGAAGCCAGTTTGACTTTTGCTAGGTGAGATGCTGATATTCAAGTTAGGGTGAAAGACAAATGCACATACATAGGGCATTAACTGTCATTTGTATTTAGGCTAGTAACTTCTGGCTTCTTGAGATGGTTTCAAATGCAGAAGTATTTCTGTTGGGTTGCAAAATTTTGCAACTTCATCAGTATGGTTTCAAAGAGAGGGCGCTTTACAAAGTATTAGGCTAAGGCACTTTTAATTTTCAACCATGCGTATCAGTCAGGATAGTGATCATGGGTGGGGGAGGGGTGTAATTTTAAGTTTCTTACAGAAGCTGTAGAGTACTGTAGCTGTTTTACTGATGCTTACTTATATTAGATATTAAGAGTAGTTTATTTTGGGTAAGTGAAATAATGATGGATGTGATGCCTTTTTTAAAGGGCAGATTATGGCTGAGAAGGATGACAAAGCTCTGTACAAGATGATGTTTTCCACAAAAAGTCATATTTTACCTAAAGGAGTAGAAGCGGAAGTCACTGTTAAATGCTTAAAAAGGGAAGCACAAACTTTAATCATGTCTGCTTAAAGATGTACATGGCTAGGCATCTTATGATCCCTGTGAGTGCTTGCCTGGCATTGTTCATATGTTCCTAAATGTATCAGACCCCATTTAATAAAGAAGAAAAGCTAAATTTAAGTTTGACTAGCAATAGAAAGTGAACTTTCTCTGGGACAGAACTTGGAAACAAAATCAATTCCTTCAAAAGTATGTATGAATTGAGAACTGCAACTTCTGTTAAGGATAGATGGTTTATGAATAACTTTGTAGATGACTGCAGGCTGGGGGTGATCATAGACTCCTCTGCAGACGCTAGCATTCTTCAAGAAGGTCCATCTCGGACTAACAAATGGTGCCAAAATCATTGTCTTAAACTCAATGCTAAGAAATATATAATTTGCATCCTTTGGGAAGTCAACCATCCTGGCTAATTACCATATTGATAATACACCTCTAAGAGTCGCCCCGGTGGTCAGTGATCTGGGTACATACAGACAGTTGGCAACCACCATGTGGCCAAAGTAGTGAGGAAATCCTTTTATGTTGCACAACTTATAAATCAGGGCATGGGATCTATGTCCAAATAGGTCATTATACTACCATACTCTGCCCTTATTAGACCAGCCATAGAGTACCAATGCTCTCCGTAGCATGTAACTGACCAGGCATATGCAGCAAACACAGTGACCTCAGGTTCTTTAAAACAAGAATACAAGGCATAACAAATCTGCTTTATACAGAACACCTTAAAACTCTTTCCCTCTACTCCTCCTATAGCTTGCTGAAGGGTGATCTATGCCTGACTTACAAGGCATCCACAAGTGCAACACTTATGAATGTCTTACATATTTGTAAGTCAAACAGTACCAGAAATATAAGGACTAAGGACCTGAACTTTATGTGCAACTTAAACAAAACATGCTGAAAAGACAGATACGAGCCCCAGAGACATCCCCTCCGATGGAACAGGCTTCCCACCCATGTGGAGCTGAGCTCATGTATTACCCAATTTAGGCACAACCTAGAAAAGTGGATGAGAAACAGGAAATTTACACCAGGCCTGGCACCTATGTCCCTTATGGAATAAGGTAACTTATAAATTTCTAGCCCTCGATGTCCTATTTGGAAGTAGGATGTCATTATTCTTTCAGTAAAACATGGCTAGGCTTATGAAGGTCCCCTGGGTCCTTAGCCTACTAACAATCTATGAACTGTGACCACCAAAAAGCTTTCTTCAGCTATGTTATAAATATTAGAGGTAATGCCCAGCAATTCCCAGAGCCAATACATAACACTTACATGGCACATGAGGACATAGCCAACATATTTACAGACAAATTCAACTTCAACTTTACTACCCCATCTCCATCTATTATTAGCACAGTCACACCACCCTCTCTGATCACCTCTGAGCAGGTCCCAAATGCTCTTTCCAGGGTATAAAAACACTTGCTCAGTGGGTCCTGATAATGTGCCAGTCTGCCTTCTTGTCAGCAACAGACAGTCTGGTTGACTTACTATAAAGCCCATTAAACCTCAGCCTCTTTACTAGATTTGCACCAGAGAAATGAATTTAGGCAGTCATTATGCTCAACAAGGTAGGATAAACTACTAATTCAGGAAACTATAGACCTGTGTCCAGCCCCATCAGCAAAGTAACTGAATGCATCATAACAAGGATATAGGCAAGTCTATAAACCCCTGGACACAAGCCAGTCTGGATTTGTTAAATGCAATCTTGCCTCCTAAACTTGGATGGCATCTTTGAACATATCACTGATGAACTAGACTTTAGCAAATAATTTCACACTGCCTACTAGGACCAGGCCAAGTCTCTTGATACCGCATTCTGGCATTTATTGACAAGCTAATTAAACTAATCAGTAAAAACAAAATGAAAACTCCAGAAAAGCTAGAACTTCCGCTGAGTGACCTCCCAAACCTCTTGTATCAGAGACACATGGGATATATGCAAATGACCCTTATGATCATCAGGTGTTTCAGCTAATTGGCGATTCTGAATGCCCATGACTTGTTTGGTTGTTTTAATGGACAATGTCAGGCCAATAAAGCCAAACCACACTAGCTGTGGGTATGCATATTTCAGCCTTATGACCTCGTCACAACAGCACAAGCAGAATGTTTGACTAAGCATAAGAAACACAGGGCTGTTATACCCAGCTGATGTCCAGCTATTTAAATATAAACTGTATGTCGCCCACCAGATAGTAAACGGGCTGACTTAGAGCTTAGGAGACATGCTGTATTTGAGAAAAGTAATTAATAACTGTCCCTCCCAGAGATTGGTTGTAGGACCACTTCTCATTGGTATTTCTCTGATACCAAAGCTGATATTAAGAGCCTGCAGCTGACCAAATCTGCAGAGGGACTGGCATACACTAATAAGTGGTGCCTGGACTATGGCCTAAAACTTATGCAGCATTGTATCCTCAGGCAAGGCAGGACAACCATGAACTAACCACAAATGCGACACCCCTTTGAAAGTTGACTCGGCCATTACAAACTTGTGCATTTTTGTTGACAATGAACTATCCTTTAATTATCATGCAGTAACTGTTGACAGGAAATCCTATGATCTTAACATTCATTTTTGCTCTTCCATCATCAGGTCCATAAGAGTATAATGGCCCTTTGGTATGCACCCATCTAAGCTTATGACTCAGCTTGAAACACTGCATTTTCTTATGAATGAATGGGTACTTACAGTTTTGCTTTGTTTTTTTTTTTTTTTGGCTGGGCTACTAAGGATCCTCTGGATCAACAGCATAGTATTGACCTATGAACCCAATAAGAACACATTCTCTCCATATATATGATAAAGGGACCCAAAGTTAACATGCTATAAACATTAAGTAGCATAGACTGGCAAAAAATGCTAAGTATGCAGACAAATTTGAAAACAAAGATATGCACTGTAAATAAAATCATAGCCAAATCTTACTTTTCCTTAAAGATAATTTCCTTCACCCTTTGATTCCATATAATCCATATAATACAAAACATGTACTATCAATTCTTTTAACATAACTTCTACTTTTATTCTTATCCAAATTCAATTATATCCATAGCTATACTACTTCTTTCTATAAATCCCTTCACATAATTTGAATCTAAAATCTTCTTACATAACATTTCTACTCTTTTACATCCCAAGAAATCATGCTACCTGGTTTTGTATTCCCTACAGTACAAACTCTATCTTTCCTACTTTTATAAAGTATAGTCTCCTTTACTGTCCAATTTTGTGTGAGTCTCCATAAAAAATCTTGTCACTAAGAGTTTTTCACATCTTACTATTTTTGCTTGTGTAATGCTCCTTTTTTATGTAACCCTTTCCAAAGGTATATTCAAAAATACATTTCGATATTATTATACTACAATTTTTCCCCTTTTCTGTTTCTTTTACACTTGTATTCCACAAAATAATTTTATCCTGACAAGTTTAATTCTTTATTACAACCTTTCCTTTTTAAACTAAAAAACGTAACCATTCCATTTTATACTTTAAATTTTATATTCGTGTTAAAGTAGAATAATCATTATCCTTTAAATATTTTATTACTCTATACAAATCCAAAGATGCACTATAAACCAAGCAGAAAAAGTTGAAAAGTGGACCAAAGATGCAATCCAAAAGCAAAATGAGAAATAAAACAGATATCCAAATAGGCTTAAACAGTTTTTATTTATACAAAAAAAATAAATAAAACAAAATTCATAAGTGCTTTTATGGTCTCCCCACTTCTTCAGACCAAACAATACTTTCAAGGACTTTAAAACCAAGCATAACCAATAGGAAAATACATATGACTTAAAGAACCAGTGAAATAATGGTCTTTTAAGAGCTGATTTTAAAGAAATATTCTCATTCAGACCAGGGCTACAATTAGCCCTGAAGTCTATGATCCAACATAATTCACTGTATTCAGTCTTACATAACTCTCTCTCTACAGAGATCATCTGTAAAAGTACCCAGTAGTTTGTTTGTAACATGTTAATATCCTTAAGTAGAGAAGCTTCTACTGGTGTAAAGTCATCAACCAGCAGCTGCATGCAGTCAAAGCCAACTTGTAGACTAAGTGACTGCCAACGTTTTAAAAGATTAGGGAGATTATCATCATACGTCAGCATCTTAAGGATGTGGAGACTCCTGGGTATAACGTTGTGATATATAGTGACTTTCAAAGGAAGCCGCTGCCATTGCATATCTTTAAACTTACAAAGCTTATTTTCAAGTTTTCTTAATACAGCAAAGAAGGTTTCAATTGAAACTGGGTCGTAGAATCATCCCCAGGCAAAATAGTATCCGTAGTAATACTTGGCAAAGGATCGATCCTTACATGTAAAACTTGTATTAGTCTATGTACATCATAGGGTTCGATCAGATCAACTGGGCACTTTCCCCTGTCGATCTTGTAAAGCTTGTAGCTTTATACGGAGTATGCTTTATATTCAGCACTCTAGGATACGGAATAATATTGAATTCAGTTTCTATGCAGAGTGTAACATCAAAAATGTAGTTTATTTAGCAGCACAGTGCAGGAAATGCAAAGGATTTTATATAGGTAAGACGAATTGCAAATTGAAGGAAAGGACTTTAGAGTATTGTAATGATGTTTAGAATGAGAAACTTACAAATGCAATAGCTAAACATGTTTTAGAGAAGGGTGGTGAACACTCATTTAAGTTTTTGGTTTTAGAATTGCTTAATGATAACACTAGGGAAGGACAATTGTTTCATAGTACTGAATACAGTGAATTACGTTGGATCATAGACTTCAGGGCTAATTGTAGCCCTGGTCTGAATGAGCATGTTTCTTTAAAACTGGCTCTTAAAAGACCATTATTTCACCAATTTCATTTGTTCTTTAAGTCACGAGTATTACTTGTTTTCCTGTTGGTTAAGCTTGGTTTTAAAGTCCTTGAAAGTATTGTTTGTTTTGAGTTCATGTTTAGTTTGTGTGTGTAGCAAGTTGACACTTTTATTATATTCATAAATATTGACAGAATGTTTGATTCTTAAAACTCTTGTGTAAAAGTTAGATATATGCTATGTGTATATATACGTAAGCCTTGAATGCCATCAAGAATTGGTGAAAAAATGGGAGGCACTTGCTGATACCAATTGCTCTACTCAATGTCTGAATAATGAGATTTTAAGTTGTCTGAAGAAGTTCAATATTTTATGTGGACGAAAGTGTGCACAATAAATTTTAACTTGGATTTAGTAAACTGGGCTGTTGATTCGTGAGTTGGAGTAACCTTCTTGAAGTACTGTAGTTTTTGGTCTTGGTTTTACCTCTTCCTAGTTTGTAATCCTTATAAAAAACTCTCATTCCTACGCGATCTCTCCATAACTTTATCTTATCGTCATTACCTCCACTACCCCATTTTACCACATTTGTCATTACCTCCACTACCCCATTTCACCACGTTTGTCATTACCTCCACTACTCCATTTCACCGCATTTGTCATTACCTCCACTACCCCATTTCACCACGTTTGTCATTACCTCCACTACCCATTTCACCGCGTTTGTCATTACCTCCACTACCCCATTTCACCGCGTTTGTCATTACCTCCACTACCCCATTTCACCGCGTTTGTCATTACCTCCACTACCCCCATTTCACCACGTTTGTCATTACCTCCACTACCCATTTCACCGCGTTTGTCATTACCTCCACTACCCCATTTCACCGCGTTTGTCATTACCTCCACTACCCCATTTCACCGTGTTTGTCATTACCTCCACTACCCCATTTCACCACGTTTGTCATTACCTCCACTACCCCCATTTCACCACATTTGTCATTACCTCCACTACCCCCATTTCACCGCGTTTGTCATTACCTCCACTACCCCATTTCACCGCGTTTGTCATTACCTCCACTACCCCCATTTCACCGCGTTTGTCATTACCTCCACTACCCCCATTTCACCATGTTTGTCATTACCTCCACTACCCCCATTTCACCGCGTTTGTCATTACCTCCACTACCCCATTTCACCGCGTTTGTCATTACCTCCACTACCCCATTTCACCGTGTTTGTCATTACCTCCACTACCCCATTTCACCGCGTTTGTCAGTACCTCCACTACCCCATTTCACCACATTTGTCATTACCTCCACTACCCCATTTCACCGCGTTTATTTTTAGACCCTTACTATTTTATATATTCAGAATTTCCTTTTATCTTAATCCAATTTTTCCAATAATCTGAGAAACCAGTCATCAAAACGTCTATTAATAAGCTTTCTGTTACCAAAAAATAAACTATTTGCATTCTCTTTTCTCCTCTTCTATAAGTCCATGTTTTTTTTTTCTTCCAAATTTGTAACTGCCTGTATTTTATAATATCCCATACTAACTTAAAATCATATGCTTTCTTTTTGGGTTGTCTCAAATTACAATTAAACTCACCTGGTACAATAATCTATATATTAATTGCTACATACTGAATAATGTTTCTAAACATTTCTTCTCTCTGCTTTTTAGATACATATGCACAAATAGCAACAATTCTAATAACCTGATTCCTCCACCTTACATCAACTGTAGTTCTACCTGTTGTAACAAAAGCAGTATCTATCACTTTAAATGTATATCTATATAACTGTGTCTGTATTACAGATAAGAGTGGCTGAACGTGTATCCTTCCCACAATTGCAAATCACCTTATTTTCCCCCATATTTCTATTTGATTTCTTTCAGCTTGTGTTAAAAATTTGATATCTTCCAAAATAATATAAAATTCCTGCTCACTACACATTCCAAAAGTTATATTCTTTTCTCTTTTTTTTTCAAATTATTAACATTAAGGGCTAGAACTTTTACAAGTTTTTTCTTTTTTAAAACCCTCTATAATCTTTATTTTCCTATTGCATACTCTTCTACCAACATTTCTTTCTGTTTGACTATATTCCATTTTATCTGATTACTATCCCTCAACACGGACTCTTCCTCAAGTTTGGCCATATTTGCATCTTCCTTCATATTAACATTTTGTCCTATTCCCCACATGCAAGACATTTTCTTTGGCACAGTTAATTTAAATGCTCATTTTTCCATACAAAAAACATGTTTTTGGCCATCCCCAATATTTTACTAGGCCTCTGTCACCTTCACCATTTATGACACTTGGAATATGCACAATAATCTCATTATCGAACTTTAAAATCACATGGCAATCCCACGGCCCAGTCCAGAAACCTCTGTAATCACAGATTTTTTGATAAACTTAATACATATTTACATAATTTTAATAAATATCCTTTTAAAGTCGCTTTCTACTTCAGTCATAAATTGAGTGTTCTCTTGTTAGTTTCCCCATAAGAGAGCTTGTACACATACAATTCCATGGAAAACGGTCTCTTTTTTTCTTATACTACTAGGAATTTTTCAGTCTCGGACCAGTCTCAAAAATACTGTCACAAAAAGTCTATTAATATGGATAAATGCTCTTACCTCATTAGGTTTAATACCTAGTGTTGTAATAACTTTGTCCTATACCTTATGCGTGTCCATTTCTGATTCTACCTTTTCTCAATCTGTACTTTAAAAAGTCTCTTTTTTCTTGCAATCATGTCTATTTCCTCTTTCTTGCTTTCCTTCCCCACTTTAACCATCTCTGCATACAATTTTCTCTTGATCTGACCTGCTTCAGTCTGCTGGACATCTTCCTTCTCAACCTTTTCCATCAGCTCTCCCCATGACATATCTTTGACACACACTGGTTCACTCACGTTGACTAAATCCATCAATAAATCATCCTGCAACCCTCCCAATTGGAGGGTTGCAACAACACATTCTTGTGCTATAACTTCATCGAAGAGGGTTTGCTGAAACAAATCCATTATCACCAGTTCTGACTCCTCTAGCTGCCCTTGAAAAGGCTCAGCTACCTTTCTCAATTCATTCACCATACTACTGTTTTTAACCAACATCTCCTCAAATTCCGCTACCTTATTTGATAATTTCACTGCTTCTGCTGTTCGACTAACTCCACCATACACACTTTTGTCCTTTGCTTCATTCCTCCTTCCATATCTGTGACTCCATCTCCCTGCTTTTCCAATCTACCGATGCGCTTAGAAGGGAAGCCAGAAGTGCCACAATGAAATGCATTCCCGTACACAAAAATTAGGGGAACTTCCCTAAATCCCTGGACACATTTCTCCTATAAGTTTAAACACCACCTCAGGCCTCCCATGAAAAGATGCTGCTAGCCTAGTAGGACTAACCTGGTCAATAAAGAAAAAAAACAATAAATGAGACCAATATTCCAATATAATGAGTTATGTTTTGATTTATTATAGTTCTGTTCAGATTTTGCCCTGGTTACTTTATGCGTTTTAATCACATCATAATAGTTATACCTCCTGGCATTCATCTGAATGGTTGTGACTCACACAGTCCATTCCTACTAATATAGTATGCCACATCTTCCCAACCTTTTCAGTAAAACTCTACCTTAGAAATAAGTGCACAGAGCAGAGCACCACATGGAAACTTAGGGACAAACATTAACTTGCAGTGCAGTTTTTGTCTTCATTTCAGCAATTTTCTTAGCAAAATCTCTTTCAACTTTCTGGTTTAAAAGCCTGCGTTTGCACTTTTCCCGCCTTTCAAGTAACTAGTCTAGTCCAGAAAGAGATTTGCTGTATCCAGGACTGTATGTAAGCTTCTGAGCCCCCAAGCCTTTCTGTATAGAAGGGAAGCCTTCTAGCTTATAAGTGGGAGTGATAAGTACTAGAAAGCCTATCTACCACAAGAAGAGTGGTTTCTAGCCCAGAAATTGTAGTTTATTGGCCATTTGGGCATTTTTTCATATCTCTCAACTTTTATGGTTTAAAATCCCACATTTGAGCATATTTCCTGCCTTTCCTGTAACTAGTCTAGCCCAGATACAGACTTGCTGTATTCAGGACTGTTTGTAAGCTTTTGAGCGGTGCCAAACCTGCTCTTCAATTTTTCCCTTAGATCTACTAGTTCCTCTCCTCTCCTGCACTTATACTAGCTTATTAGTCTAGCACTTTACCAGACTTCTTGTAGCAATCATTGTAGCACACAAAAGTGCTACCAGCACTAAATGTTCTACAAGGAAACAGATTGGGTACTTATTATTAATGCCCACCCCTCCAGGCATGACTAAAGGTTAGTTCCCTGTGCTTTTTCCAATTAACCTGGTGAACTTGGGCATCCTAAGGCAATGTAGCAACTGCCTCGTACACCAACAACCCTCTCCTCTTACATCCCAACACTCAGACTTGGGAGAGATGCACTTATATATCCAAACTGGAAGCCACACACTCTCCAGCCAAGACCAGAATAGCTGGTCAAGAGGAGAAGGTCAACACGTGCACCACACCACATGGAACACATAGCCCTCCAAAACACACACCACCACTGCCTTCACATAAAAACACAAACCACACACCCACATTCACCGAGGCTCTCAATAAAAATCTACCCAAAGTACAGAGACCTCCAAGGCAGAAACGCACTTGACCACCACAACACTAATCATGAGACACAACTCTCCTAAACAGTGTTCAACTCAACCAAAGCCCCTAAGGCAAAACAGCATGCCCAACACACTAGTCATAGGTGACTCAATAGTGAAGCACACTGAGATCCCACTCACTAGGTTTAATTAGGAGAAAGTAACAGTCAGCTGCCTGTCAGGTGCCAGGATCCACCACAACACACACTCAGGTCCCTCAACAGGTACAAATATGACTCTGTCATTGTACATGTGGGTGTGAATGACCTGAGACATACCTCCTTGGACTACATGCAGAGACATGGTGGAGCTCTTGGATTATGGCCCAAGGCGGGTATTACCCTAGCCCTGAGCAGCATCCTACCATCACTCAGAATGATACCACAGTACAAGAAGAAAATGATCAATTTTAGCACTTGGCTAAGTTTCTTTCAGGTGTCATTCTAAGGGGATCCAGTATTTGTCTGCCTGGGATGACATGATTAATGGACCTCGATGCTTTGCCAGATATGACCTGCATCTGTCACCCCGGGGCTTCCGGATACTGGCCAAGGCTCTTGCAACCCCTATAGTGCCTGTTTTAAGAGGTGTTCCAAAGACCAAATTTTCACTGTAACAGCTACAAACAAATGCAATCTGAGGGTTATGCTGCTCAATGCTAGAAGTCTAAATCTCAAAATGCACTCGCTCAAAGAACTCCTTAAAATGGAGGACATCGACATTTGTGCTGTAACAGAGACCTGGTCCAAGGCAGCAGAAAGCAGCCATGCACTACCAGGCTATAACTCTCTCCATGCCTTTTGGCCCCAGAACTTGGACCGAAGCTCCAAAGGAGGTGGTGTTTCCATATTCATAAAGGATGTGCACACCTCCAGACTGGTAGCCCTACATAACACATCAGAGATACTTGATGAACAGCCAACACTGGATTCAGGTCGTAGCCTGCTATAGGTCCCCATCCATGTCCCAAGGGTCACACTCCACGTTCCTAAGCACCTTGGAGAATATTAGGGTCCAACTTAACAATCTCTTACTAGGTGACTTCAGCTATCCCTCTATTAACTGGGAAAACTATTCCTGTACTAATACACTTGGCCAACTTTTCCTGGAGTTCATTAATTCCAATGCCCTGGACGAGCTCATTCTTACCCCCACTAGAGATAGTAATGACCAGGTCAAGGATGTTGCTAACATGGGCGATCATTGCTCTACACCAACAGTCAGCTCCTCCCTGGTTAGATCCGACCACAAACTAATCACCTTGGAAATCCACATCCCCCCCCCACACAAAGGTAACCACCATGAAAAAGTTCTCCAAAGCTAACTTTGGGGTCCTAAAACAGGTGGTTAACTTCACGGCACCCATGCAAATGGAGAATAGTTGATTGACCACCAAATCATACACCAATGCACTGTACAAACACGTACACAAATGCATGGATCTCACCATACCCAATACAACCAAGACCCTCTCCTTCAAAAAAAAAAAAAAAAAGGAAGCCAATCTGGTGGTCCCCTGCCATAAACAAACTCTAAAACAGAAGGAGGAAACTGATGTGGAATGAGGTGAAGTTCCAAGACTGGAAAAACTCCCTCATCAGCCTCAACAGAAAGTTGAGATCCCTCATTAAATCCTCTAAAGCTAGCGATGAAAACAGAATTACAGCAGATTGTAAGACAACCACAAGGCCTTCTATAGATATGCAAAGAATCACCACAGCAATACCTAGATTTGCTCTGAGCTACTGTACAATGCTACCTTCTATACCAAACCAACACATTTTGCCAATATACTGGCTGACAGATTCAGTGCCAACTTTACTCCTCCCCCCAAAGTACCAATCACAATACCAGTAGATTGTCAGGCACCCAGTATTACTGCTGCACAGGTTAAAACAGCACTGTCCAAGGCCAAGAATACAGCTTCTATGGGACCTGACAAAACCCCCCTGGCTGTGTTCTACATTAACTGCAAAGTGAACTGGCACCTCACCTGTGTGCCCTGTTCAATCATAGCCTCACCTCAGGCTTTGTCCTTACTGAATGGCAGACTGCTACAGTCCTCCTTCTCCACAAAGGAGGAGTGACTACAGACCCTGGGAACTATTGTCCCATTAGTCTGATGAGTCTGACATACAAAGCTATGGAACGCATCATCATGGACCTAATAAACAAGGATAAAGGGAATCTCCAAACTCTGGATCCCACACAGTTTGGTTTTGTGAAGGGTAGAGAATGCCTGCTCAACTTTGTCGACTTTGAGTCAGTCACCAGAGCTGTGGATGAAGGCAAGGTGGTTCATACAGCCTACCTTGATCTGACAAAGGCCTCTGATACCATTCCCCACTTAGGAATCACAGAAAAACTCACTAAGCTAGGCATCAACCCCTGTTGTCACTAGGTGGGTTGCAAACTGGCAAACAGATAGAACCCACAGTGTGAAAGTAGTCGACTCCAAGTCAGAATACTGACTAGCCACGAGTGGAGTCCCACAGGGTTCGGTCCTGGGTCCTCTCCTGTTTGGTATCTACTTCTCTGATGTCCAGGCCAACATGAAGGGACTCTGGCTGACAATGTTCGCAGACAATTGCAAGCTGGGAGCCATTATTAACTCCCCAAGTGATGCTGACATCCTACAGAATGGCCTCACTGAGACCAAAGACTGGTGTCAAAAAACATGGCCTTAAGCTCAATGGCAAAAAATGTGTCATCATCCCCTTTGGGAAAAACCCGGTTCCCATGAATTACCACACTGATGGCAGTCCACTGAACAGAGAAGGCGTTAAGAGATCAGGGAACACAGGTTGACAGCAACCTTTTGACAACCACATTGCCACTGTGGTCAGAAAGTCCTTCTTTTTGGCACATCTCATTACTAAGGATTTTGCATCCAGGAAGAGAGAGTTCATTGTCTCCCTCTACTCTTCCCTCATTAGGCCAATCATAGAGTACAATGCCCCATTTGGCATGCACCTCACTAGACACCTGTAACAACTGGAGAGGGTGCAAATGTACCTCACAGAGAGGATCCTAGGCCTTATACACTTGTCCTGTATGGACAGACTCAAAAAAACTCCAAAGTATTCTCAGTCTCATATCACCTACTTACCTATCTCTGCTTGACTTACAAATCCATGTCTGACCCAGCTCTGTTAGAAATGCTACACCTAAAGAAATCCCAATCCCTCCACACCACATGCTCCTGAGACCTCAACCTCATTACCACAATCAACAGAACATACTGGAGGGGCAGGTTAATAATCCAGAGACTACTCATGCTATGGAATAGACTTCCCATACATGTCAAACAGAACACCTCACTGGTCCTCTAAAAAGATAACTCTTGATGAGTGGATGGGAAATAGAAAATTCACCCCGGGGGATCACTCAAGTGGCTCTACTCAACAGAGGCAATGGGAACTAAGGTCGGGTGGCACGATGCCAGGGTAATCCTATGGGCTAGGCTTGCAAAGGCTCCAGGGCCATTAGCCTAGTACACACATATGAACCTACCATCTCTTAAGGCAATATTTATCATTAGTACACAACCAAGTCTTCACGTTTTGATAAAGTTAGGAATTATTATTATGCCAAAATCATTAAATAATTCTACCTCAGTTGACTTGACACCTTGTATTAATAACGTCTTACATGGACTATGTTTTCCAAAAAAAGCATAGTATGACATTTATTAATACTTGAATTTATAGCTACTAGCACAGTTGGTTACTTCAGCCAGGTTTAGTATTAATATTCTTAAAAGCATTTCTATTAGTAAATACAATGCCTGATTTACATTACATTAAGCCAAACAATTTTATTCCTGGGAAATGTGGAAAAACCACACTATTAAATTATAACTGATCCTTGTGCAACCCCATTCAACATCGGTAGTGGATCTGACTGACATCCATAAATAACTACTGACTGCAGTCTTACAACCAACCATGCCATTATCCAATTATGGATTATAATTCTCCTTAACTAAGATGCCATATAATATTAAGTAAAGCAAAAGATCAAATGTCCAAGTCAAAAATATATCATCAACACTCCCAGGCCAAAATCTACTCCTGATGTCACATGATCATAGAACCCAGATTAGTGTTGAATTTCTGCACATGAATTTAAGATGATATAGGTCCAGTAAATTACTGCGGGTCCTACCTACTTCCATATGTTCAAGTAAACATCTCTAAAAGCATTTCCCCATAACTGCAGTTAGACTTTATGGCCTATAAATACACGTCTGTGTTTAAGTTTTTCTATATATGGGAATATTAGATTTTTTCCAGGAGTAAGTTGAATGCATTTGCTTAGTGTACAATAAAATACACCAAATATCAAACTTAATTCTTCCTTTAAACTAATAAGCAAAATTGATGGAATGTTATCCAGAGCCACACAGTTATTCCTGGTTAATTTCTAAAGTGATCCAATTACCATTTCTTGAGAAATTATTGGACACTTAATTTTAGATATATTTAATAATTGCAAATAACCCGTAAAACTGAATTTAATTAAGAAAATAGTAGAAGAGTACTTATTTAATTAATTTGCTATCTTACTGGATTTTATTATAGTATTTATCTATAAATTTGTTTACCAGGGTGGTGCACTGATCAATATTGATGACCAATTTCAGGCTCAACCTGTTTGAAATGCAAAGCATTTCACATACAAAAAATACAGGAATGCAATCAACAGAATAGTTCAGATTAATTACATAGAAAAAAATACTGTCTATACATTCTAGTGAACTAGCAAGGTATAATGTATAATATATACATAAGTTTCTAAAGTGGGCCTATCTTCAGTGAATCTCTCAGAGAGGAGAAGAGAATTGGAGATGAGATAGCTGATAAGTCCTGTGTTGAGGCAGGAGCATTTGGCTTGGATGAAGAAATGCTTTTCGAGTTAGATTCTGAATTTGGAATAAGTAAAACAAAACCAAATCACCTGAATGCAAGACAGAAGAGACCAATGTTTCTAGCGTGTTCTCAGTTTAATAATAACTTTCATCATCAGACTTTATCAAGAATTCACATCTTTATATACGCCAAGTTAAAACCATTCTATCCATTAAGAATGTAAAAACAATTAAACAAAAATTTAAAACAAATTTTTTGTTATATTAACCCTTTAAGTGACAGCAAGTCTATGTTCTCTGAGAAAACACTTTATATCAATGTGGTCATTTAGACAAGGGGTTTGTCAGCAGCTAACTGTATTTGCCAACAAGTTTCTCTTCTTTCAACAATATTTTTATAGTTGCCTTAGAACCTTATGACTCCTCCAGTGCATCCCATTGTTTCCAGTAAAGGATGAATTACTGAATCACTATCAATATTTGTTGATAAAACACTGCCCCACATTAGATGGTGTCCGAATTGTTTTTAAGGACCTATATTCATGGTCTGCTCCACTTGAGAATTTGATTTTTGTCACCTTAGACATTGACTTTCTATTTACCGTTACTCCTAATCATGTGGGCATTGATAAAGTGAGAGCTTTTCTGACAGGTATATATTACAGCATCAACAGCTAAAAACAGCAAACACCCTTACCTCGACACAGCTTAACCAAAAGCACTAAATCTCGAACGGCCAGTAGAGCAATTTTTTTCGCAAGGAAAAAAAAATCGCTGGGCCAATAAAAAAGAAAAAAACAAACCAACAGACAAAATAAAGTCGGGGGCTTCACACCCCCCTGAGGAGGGGGGATGTGCCCCCCCACACCCCACTACTTAAATACACCAACTCCAAGATCACAGTACAGTTGAGGAAATGGCAAACCCCTGACAATGGCCCAGCGATTTATTTACCTGGGGGGGGGGGGTCACTGTTCTGGCCATTCAAGATGTAGTGCTTTCGGTTAAGCTGTGTCGAGGTAAGGGTGTTTGCTGTTTTTTTGCTATGAATGTTTTAATACAGATCCTTTTCTGACCACTTGTGGGGAGTTCGTCAACAACAAGATCATGCTTGTTTACTTCTTGAACTCATCCTGGAGAATGTGTTTCTGATGATGTTTATTATCTTCAACTGATCCATGTTGCAACGAGCACAGTGTGAATTTCTATGCCAATTCAGTATTGGCACAAGGGGAATGGGAATCAGTCTACGATAATAATTCTTTCACTGAATTTATCAGCTATTATAGACGTTCTGTTGCTGTCTTTTTAATCTGGAAAAATACTGAGCTTGATTTGTCCTCTCTCATCGATTATCTACATAGTACTACTTATTTTCTGAGATTTAAATATAAGAGTTCATATACAGAAATTGATTTTTTTGGATGGGTCTGTCAGCAAGAGTGCATTAGGTGAATTTCTCACTAAGCCTGATAAACATCTAGTATGCACCCTAGACATTTCTAAAAATATATTGAAAGGGCAATACTTGAGGACCTCAAGGTTATACAACAGAGATGGCCTTGTTGCAGAAGCTTTAGGCGAGACATTGAAAGAATTTATTGCTAGAGGATATTCACTTTCTGAAGTTGCTGCCAAGGACACTGCACTCAGGGACACTGTTGCCAAGCCCTATTTTGCTGAAAGATCTGACGTTACTGCACACACTAATTATGTGACACATATGAAGAATACTCGTATGGTGCAAACATATTCTAGTGATATTGGCATGGTTTGTAATATCATTAAGATAAGTTGGCCAGTTCTTGTGTGACCAGAAATTAATAGAAGTCCTGGGTCCAGAACCATCATTTTCTTTTTGGAACAATAAATCACTGAAGTGTGAATTATGTTACAGAAGTTCGTATCAATCTATTTGAAAATGTGCTGAATGGACTGGCACAACATGCCATTCCTGCCATACCTGCAAGTATATATTGACCAACTGTATTGAGCATCCTGTCTGTAAATATAAAATAGACTTGGATTTTTATTCTGGTTGTAAAAGTGCCAGTGTAGCTAATTTTGCTAAATGCCAAGCTTATAACTCCTATTATGTTGAAAAATGAAAAGAACACAGACAGCAGATTTCAGAACATGTGTGACATCACAAACAGTAGGATGATGAGTTCTCTAGTGAAACATTTATCAGAGTGTGGGACTGATCATTTTTTTAAGTTTGCTGCCCTTGAAATGTTAAAGGTTTAAGATGTGGGGACTAAGTATAGAATGGAGTGTAGAGAACTGTATTAGATTATAAAATTGCAAGCCATCAGTCCAGGCTTAAATGACAGTACTTTTTTAAAGCTGATGCTTAAGAAATGTGGCTTGATTCATTGAATAGATTTGTCTCTTGAAACTCCATTGTGGGGTGTTTTTATTAATGATTTATGTAATTTTAGAGGTTTGTTTTCTATTTAAATTAGCCTTAGCTACACATTTTTATTGGTCGAATTTTAGTTTTTTTTGTTGCTGATTTGTGTAAATTTCTTTGAAAAGGGTTGTGATTTTTTGTTTGATTTAAGGTCTGAGGAAGCAGCTATTTGCTGTGAAAGCACTCACCATTATGTTTTTTTGCCATTAAAAGTTTTTGTTGTTTTGGACATTGCTGTCTTTCATTTTTATTGGAAATGCTGTATTAACCATGGTGGTCAAAGAATTCTCAAATATATTAAATCCTACTAGCTGGTTAAAGTCTTCTCTAGTATAGTTATTTAATTTATTTATTTCATATATTTAACCAGGACAGTCCGACTGGATACATGTCCATTTTCAGTGGAGGCCCGGGAGAGAAAATCTCCAAAGAAACATTTATGCAAAATATACTAACATGTCTCTACTATATACAACAAGACAATATTAATGATCAAACATTAAGTCATTGGCAAGAACATTTAAAAATGATCAAAACATATACAAACAAACAGTATTAAGGTATGTTAACTATATAGAGTTGCATCATGCATCTGAATGGGGTATTTATAAGACTGTGCAGTCCTAGCAAGATACTACTGTGTGTGTAAGGCAAGAGTTACTGCAGTAGTGGAGTAGGACTGAAGTTAGTCTGGTGTGGAGCAGGGACATAACCATTTGTTAAGATGGCTGTTGATAGACATTTTAAATTTGGTTAGAGAAGATTCCAGGGTAATGGATGAAGGCTGGGAGTTCCAAATTTTGGATATGTAAGATGAGTAGAGGGAGTCACTGGCATGGTTGTGGGTTCTAGTAACTGCTAATAGTAACTTATCTGTGGAGCTGAGTTGCCTAGGACAGGAATACAGCTGAATTAGGTTGCTTAAAGACAGTGTGTTATTTGGGTGGGAGAGCAGCTTATGAGTGATAAGTTGATTATAGATTAGTAAATCTGGCAGTTCAAGATAGCCCAATTGTTTTAGGTTATGACAGTGATGGGTTCTAAAAGAGGTGTTATTAGCAAATTTGTCTATTTGATTATAGCAGGTTGTCAGTTTGCTGGTTTCTGTTTTTTTTTTAGATTGATTAGGATTGGGGCTGAATAAAGTAATGTTACATTAAATACTATTAGCTGGTCATTCCTTAAATACTTACCCCTTAATGAGACAGTTGAAAAATTTAACTCTACATTCTCAATTTTAAAAAATTAGCTCCTGCCAGAAAGAACAGACTCAAATCAAACTATTCTCCATGGCTTTCTATCAATAACAGATCCTGTACGCAAAAAAACAAATAAGGCTTGAGCGTTCTACTTAAAACAGAAGGCACACAATCTTACAACACTTTAGAGCATTCTGTAAACCAGCAAAGAAACATGTGAACTTGGATAAAAAAAAAAAGTTTTACACAAAGTCACAAGATCAGTATAAAACCAATCCTAAAACTTTCTGGCAAACGATCAAAAAATGTTTAAACCATGGAAATCAGTCTACCGCTTCAACCCACCAGTGATCGTACCTCTTCTGATTTAGCTTCTTGATTTAACTCATTTAATCGATAGCATAGCATCCATTACTAATCATTTCCCATCATCTCCACCGACATTCTCTCATCATCTTACTAGCTGCCTTTCCACATTCTTCCTACAACTAGTACCCACACTTCCTTCATTAAGTCGCTGCTGAGCAAACTCGAATCTTGTTCCCCCCTTTGCTGATATAATCTTAACGGATTTCTAAAAATAGCAGCTGACTCAATAGCTTATCCTGTTTTCATACTCATTAACAGATTCATCAAGGAAGCCTATGTCCCCACCCTGGGGAAAAAGTCCTTCATCCATCTTCTCCAGAAAGATGGCACTTCTGGAGAAATATCTGACTAGTCCTATTGCTATTCTTTCTCCTGTAGCCAAAATTCTGGAGAACGTCTCAAACCATTTTTTCAATATGTACTCGACAATATTCTTCTTCCTCCTACACAACACGGATTCAGACCTGCACACAGCACTACTACTGCTCTACTATCCTTCACTTGACACAGTAAATAAAGCTTTTGATAAAGGAAACTTTGCCTCATCCCTATTTCTAGATCTGTCTAAAGCTTTTGACACTGCCCTCCACTCCAAATTCATGACCCAACTATCCCTTCTTGGCTTAACAGAAACTACCTTGCACTGGTTCACCAGTTATCTCTGACAGATGGTCAGTCAAATGGAATTCCAATTTATCTCATTTACCAGTCAGCACTGGGGTACCTCAAGGCTCAGTACTGGGTCCTCTCCTCCAACATTTTTATTAATCATCTTCATACCTCTACTAAACAAGCAACCCTTATTCAATATACCAACAACTCACCTTTATCTGCTCTTCTAACAATCTCATCCATCTGCAAAATATAATGCAATATGCAATCAATTCGATAGAGTCCTGGCTCACCAACAACCATCTCTGACTCGATCCAAAAAAAACATCTGCTATTCTTATCCAATTAGTCCCCCCCCCCCCCACCAACTCTAACTTTATAATTTCTTCTCTTAACAGTACTTCTATTGATGCGGTTTCACATACTAAGCTGTTAGGAGTGACTATTAACAACCATCTTAAATTTGACCAGCATATCAATAACAATGACAAATCAAAAACTTGGCATGTTATATAGGGTTAAAAATTCATAATCAACTCCACTAAAGTAGCCCTAGACACCACTTATTTGTTACCATCCCTACTCTATGCTTCCCCTCCCCAGTCTAACTAACCTTCACTCGTTCCTTAAAGGTAAACTTAGTAAATGCTGTAACAAAATAGCTAAATTTGCCACTGGTCAACCCCCCTATGCTCACCACTGCTCTGCTCTCAAACTCCTTAATTGGCTCAAACTACCCCACCTACTGACCTTTAATCAACTAGTCTTAACTCACAAAAAAGTGTACAACTCTTCTTTTCACAAACAACCTCAACACTATATATTCCATCTCGTGACCTGTGTTTTCTCACAAGCGTCTACTAGCCATTTACAAACCTCAAAGATCTAAGGGAGCTTGCCTGTAATCACATGGTGTGGCAAATCCTAGAGCAGTATTCCAGAATCAATCAGACTAACACCTCATTACTGTTCCATCAAGTCTCGACTGAAAGAACACTTGTCCAGTAGCTGGAGCTGCCCATGTTCCTTGACATCTTAGTACTGGGGAGCATTCGATTATATCTGTTTGTACTGAACTCACTCTAGTCCCATTTTACTTTCCCTCGTGACTTACTCTCCTTTCTGGCTTTTCCTACAGTATACCTTTACAATTAAATGTTTACTCTACTCTTTAAAAAACTTCTATCCACTGTAAAAATGACTGAGCTATGGTCTGCTATATTGTGTTCTAACATTATAGCTTAGTAATGTCTGTATATAGTGAGCTCTAACATTAGCGTGTTCTAACACTTTTGATTATTCTTTCATGTACACACAAATTGTACCTTTTTTTTCCAGTTTGAAAATGTTTGTAACATATGTGAATTTGTAATCTTGCTAATGTACTTCTGGAGCTTTTCTCCTTGGGCCTTCACTAAAAATGGATACATACCCAGTCAGACTTTTCCAGTAAACAAATATCAAATAAAATAAAAAAATAAAATAAACTCTCTTTCTCTTCTTATAAAGTGTAGAAAATGATTCACCCCACCTGTAAGACAATTTATTAATTTTATTTTTTGTGAATGCTATTCCTAGCTGTTAATTTTATCCCATTACTCAAAATTCTAACATGGTGCAACCACAGTCAACATCTTCCAGCATAAATATTTAATTTCATTTAACCCTATTTAATCTTTTATGGAACAAAAATCAATTTTCATAATTGCACTACTTCCTGGATTTAAATATATATATTTTTTTATATTTTTCCATGATGAAGTATAATGAATTATGATCAAACTTCCCCAAAGGTAGATTAATTTCTACCTTAGTAATTAATCCACATTGATTGGTTAAGACTGCATCTAACACTCTTTTATTTCACATATTATCTTTAACTGCTTCAAGCCATAAAAACCCAAAATATCAATGAAAAGCTGTGAGGAGTAGTTACTGCAGGAGACATTCTCCCAGTTAATATTCTGGTAATTAGTATTCCAAGAGAAGAATGTTTCTCTGATTTAAAAAGTTAGCCAAATGCTTTAGAAACTCACTATGTCCGAATCCATCCATATTATGAGTACAGTAACATAATCTATGTTTATCCATGCTGCCAAATAAGTCTGTAACTAATCCATACTATTGTTTCCATCTACTTAGAAGGCATAGATTCATGAATTACTCTAATAGAAGTATAAGATCTTCTGTTCTCACCTATCCTAAAAAAGATTTAATGAATTCAGAAAATTTGACAATGCATCCTATGCCTTGGTTCTCAAGAAACAATATATACTACCCCATAATAATTTAGGTGAAACTGATCCCTTGCAACCATCCTGAAGTCAGGCATAGAGTCCTGCCAAGTAGTAATCAATTTAAGTCTATGAACTGTGCATAAATGGTGAAGTCTTGAACTGATGATCCTTGGCAATCATTCTATATTGAAGTGATTACCTCATTTAATATTACCTCTACTATCGGTTTCGAAAAGTTTCACTATTCCCAAACTGGTCCTTTTCATTAGATTTAATGCAAACATGTTTCAAATCACTGGTCCCAGCATGTGTTAATTATGTTTTAAACTTTGATTTCCCCTTAAAAAACTTTAAGAACACTGTATCCACATCTACCAGCTTAAGACCAGGCAAACAGGGTACTGTTATCTATTTTTGTGCAACTGACAGTCCTCTAAGTGTCCTTTTAAGTATACAATCTTCTAATATCAGAAACTCATCAGTTACAATAACCATTTCCTGATTCTTATCCGAAATACAATTACTTACCTAAAAGTGATTCACTGTATCCTCCAAGTTCTCAATATTCACACAAAATTCACATTCCATTGTGTGCAAACCCTGCAGTGCTCCTCTTTCTGGTTTTCTCTGTCCAGAATCTTCCTCTCCCTTATCAAAACTTTCCTATTTTTTCACAGTTACCATATTTATAATTCCATTCTTGGTTTTATGGCCTTGTTCATGAATACCAATTATTAATTTTCCCTGGATACTTCTGACGGAGTGCTTCCCTCTTTCCTATACTCTGGCTTAATTATTGCTTTGACTATTTGTAATTTAAATGCCATGTGAAATATAACTAGGTTCTAATAAGTTGTAATTTGCTATTATTGGCACATTATATTTTTCTTTCCTTTTAGCATTTTCACTTATAACCATTTTTTTCCCTTTTTAAACAGATATGTTTCTTTTTTTGGTACAGCATCAGTCACACATTCATCTTCAGCTTTTAAGTTATCTGAGACAAGTCTGCCCTCTTTATTAGTTATATTGAAATTCTTTCCTAGGTATTCGCTAAAACTATGAGCCTTAATATCCTGTTACACATTTTTCTTCCCCTAAAGAACTATGGCAATAGTGTTTTCATTATTAGAAATATTTAAATTCTCTTTTTTTAAAATTCACTAGCACTGTGAAATTTAATATTCTCTGCCCAAGTGAAGGAAAATATTTTATTGAACGTAATGCCTTATCACTTCCACAATTACATCCTAATGATTTATCTACCATCTTGCACGCTATAGCACTTTGTACTTCTTCCATTCTCCTATAATCCATGCAGTGAACCATGATCAGCTCTCCATATCTTACGTATACTTTGCATCTCAAATAATTCTGTTAAGAATTTATATTTTAATAAATCACCCAAAGCATAACTATTTAAATTATTCATTGTTTTAAAGGCTTATAGATTGTAAAGTGTAAATTCTCTAACATACATGTCATACAACTATCACACAGAATTAATTCCATCACTGAAACATCGACTGACACTGAATTCACAAACAGCCCTTCAAAACACTAGACAAGCAGAAATGAAAGGCATGCACACAGAAAACAAAATAACTATAACTATTGCAAAGGAAAAAAATAGAAAAAAAATTGTCCCAGAACATTAAGTCAGCCCCAGAAAAAACACAGGCGTGTAACAGAAAGCTCTTACACTCCAGCATTTGCACTGACTACATACATTTTCAAAAACAATTAGGCTTAGTAAAATTAGTGGCAGGCTTTTAAATATTACAGAAACATGTCTGCAAAAACTGTATAAAGAAACTACAAGCATCACAGAGTCTGAAGAGTTGGCAAAAGTTAAAAACATCCAGTATCCTTCAACAGTAAGCCAGCCACATAAAACAACAGGGTTATAATAAAATTCTCTTACATTCAAACAGTTGCATTAACTAGATGCAGTACATGTTGATAAGAAATCCACACAGGCTTGGGGAACTTAATGCTAAACTGATGTGCCACCATGTGGTGAAATGTCTTACTGTTACATGTCTCAAAGTACATGCTTGATAGGGGAAGCAAATGGAATCTTCAAACAATACAAATGGGTTGTAAGATATTTTTGCAGCTGGGATTATGTTTTATGGAAACTATGAAGAATAGAGATTGACTAAACATACCCGCTCAGTTTGCTTTAATGATCCTTTCATTAAAATTGTACTCCTCCAGAATAGCTCTCTAGATGTGAAAACTCTTGTAGTTCCTATTAATTGAAATAGCATGGTCTGTAGCAAGAGCTTTCCAGGTGCATTTTATTTTTCTTTTTTTTTTTACATTTTCTGTCACAGCTTTAATGTAATTGTATTTTCTTCTGCAGCAAGGACCCGAGATATAAGTTCTGATATCAGGGATAAGTTTGAAGATTATGCATTGAAGAAAGGTTTAACAAAAGCCAATATTGTATTCTCACAAAAAAAACAAGGTAATACTACAGACATCAGACATGCATCATTTTTTAAAGATTTAGAAGCTCTGTACTACTAGTTTCCGAAATGTAGGTAAAGTTCAACATCATTGTGAAAGTATACAAAAGTGGCATAGATTCATAAACCAGTATTAGGCCTTTTTAAGCAAACCAATTATCCCATTTGATAATCAAAGCTTGCTCCTTATGTGTATAAGGTAAGCACCATAACCATTATTTAAAAATTAAAAAGTAGTTCTTTTGTTGCACACACCTCGAAGAACCACAGTTCAGCAAAATAAAATCAAGAAGTTTATTGTAATTGTAATTATTAAGTGCTTTCATCATGTTGTAATCAGGACTTCTTCAGAATCTGAATTGTGTGCATGTGTATGTGTCTGCATGCATGTGTACCATATACAAATACATGTGTACCATATACAAATAAACATATGTGTATGCATGCTTGTGTGTGTGTGTGTACATAGGCCCTAGGGCCTATATAAGCCTAGCCAAATGGTACCCTGGCTTTTGCCACCCAAGAAAATTCTCCCATCCAATCATCGAGATTTTTCTTGAATAGTGCTAATGAGGAGCTTTGTTTGATATAGATAGGTAGTTTGTTCCAGAGTATGGGAAGTCTCTGGGACAGGAATCTATCCCTCCAGCATGTTCTGTTTATTGTGGTGACAAGGTTTAGGTCCCTAGAGCATGTAGTTGGAGGGATTAGGATTTCTTTAAGCGGAGCATGTCCAACAGCTCTGGGTTTGACATAGCTTTGTATGTTAGGCAGAAATAGTCTCTGGGTAAGCGATATGTGACAGAGTAAAGCTGGAGTTTTTTGAGACTGTCTGCATAGGGCATCTGTTTGAGGCTGGTAATACTCTTTGTGAGGTATTTCTGCGGCCTTTCCAGTTGTTGATGTCTTGTGAGATACATACCAAAAGGGGCGTTGTACTCTATAATGGGTCTAATCAGTGATGAGTAGAGGGGAACAATGACCTCCTTTTTCCTGGATGAGAAACCTTTTGTGATGAAATGTGCCACATAGAAGGATTTCCAGAATACTGTGGCAATGTGATTATCAAAGGAGAGACTACTGTCCACCTGTGTCCCAAGGTCTCATATCACACTTTCAGTGTTAAGTAGACTATCGCCCATGTGGTAGTTCATGGGTACAGAGCATTTACCAAAAGGGATGACAATGCACTTTTTGGCACTGAGCTTGAGGCCATGGCTTTGACACCAGGCATCTGTCTCAGTGAGGCCCTTATGTAGGATGTCCACACTGTTAGGAGTTTTGATTATGGCTTCTAGTTTGCTGTCATCTGCGAACTTTGTTAGCCAAAGACCTTCTGTGTTAGCCAGTACTTCAGATAAGTAGATACCAAACAGGAGAGGACCCAGGACTGAACCCTGTGGTACTCCATTAGTCACTGGTCTGAAGTTGGATTTAGAGTCTGCTACTTTCAGTGTGGGTTCGGTCAGTGAGCTAGTTGGCAACCCATCTTGTGACATAGGGATTTATACCAAGTTTAGTGAGTTTATCTATAATTCCAGAGTGGAGGATGGCTTTGAAAGCCATGGCGAGATCTAGATAGGCTGTGTGAACCACCTTACCTTCTTCTACGGCTTTGGTGACCACTTCAAAGAAGTCTATCAGGTTTAGGAGACATGATCTACCTTTTACAAATCCTAACTCTGTAGGGTCCAGAGTTTGGAGATTACCAATGTCATTGTTTATAAGTTCCATGATGATTCATTCCATAGCCTTGCAGACCAGGCTCGTCAGCCTGATGGGGTGGTAGTTCCCAGGGTCTGTTGTGGCTCCTCCTTTGTGGAGTGGGATAACCATTGCTGTGCGCTATTCAGTGGGTACAAAGCCTGAGGTGAGGCTATGATTGAACATGGTACTTAGGTGGGGAGCCAGTTCATTCTGCAGTTTGTGTAGAAGACACCCTGGGATGTTGTCGGGTCCCATGGATGCTGTGTTCTTGGCTTTGGAGAGGGTGTTTTTTTACCTGTGCAGCCATGATGACAGGAACTTTGCATTCTTCCAGTATAGAGATTTGCCCTTTAGGGGGTGAGAGAGGGGTAAAGTTAGCACTGAACTTATCTGCCAGGATGTTGGCAATATCAGGTGGTTCTGTACATTTAGTGCCATTGTGCTGTAACTCAGAGCAGATCTGAGTGTTGCCACTGAGATTCTTGACATAGCTATAGAATGCTTTGTGGTTGTCTTTAGAATCCATGGCAATTTTGTTTTCGTAACTTGCTTTGGAGGATTTTACGAAGGATCTCAGCTTCTTACTGAGGCTGACCATGGAGTTCCTCCAATCATGGGAATTTACTCTTTTTTGCAACAGTTTCTTTCTTCTGTTTTAGAGTCTGTTTATGGCAGGGGACCACCAGATTGACTTCCTTTTTTTGGAGGATAGCATCTTGGTTCTGTTAGGGATTGCATGATCCATGCACTTATGTAAGTGCTTATAATATGCATTTGCATAGGATTCAGCAGTCGTACCTCTATTGTCCGTCAGCATGGGTGTCGTGAAGTTTGCCACTTCTGTCTTAAGTGTGAAGTTGGCTTTGGAGAAATATTTTACGGTAGTTTCCCTAATGAGGGGTGGGATGTGGATGTCTAGGGTGATTAGCTTGTGGTCGGATCTGACCAACAAGGAACTGACCTCTGGTGTGGAACACCAGTTGCCCATGTTGGTAATGACCAGGTCTAGGATATTGTTGCCCTGGTGTGGGTGTGGATAAGTTGATCCAAGGCATTGGAATTTCTGAATTCCAGAAAACATTGAACACAAGATTTGGTACATGAGTAGTTTTCTCAGTTAATGGTGGGATAGTTGAAATTGCCCATTATTAGGGTGTTAGGCTGTACCCTAATATTTTCCAGTGTATCAAGAAATGAGGAGTGGGAATCCTGGGGCATGGTGGGGGATCTGTAGCAAGCTACAATTTGGATTGCAGTCTTGCCCGGAGTTAGTTGCACTTGGATAATCTCGGATGCATTATGCTAAGCAACTAGCCTGGAGGTGTGGATATCCTTAATGAATATGGACACACCTCCGCCTTTATAGTGTTTCGGTCCAGGTTAGGTGGCCGAAAGGTGTGGTATGAAGTATAGCTTGGTAATGCAGTGATGCTCTCTGGAGCCTTGAACCAGGTCTCTGTCACTACACAGATGTCAATGTTCTCCATTTTAAGGAGTTTCTCGAGTGAGTGCATTTTGAGGTTTAGGCTTCTAGCATTAAGCAGCATTACCCTCAGATTTTGCATGCTTGTACCTGTTATGGTGGTGAATTTGTCATTTCAACCTTGCCTAAAAAAGGCACTATAGGGGTGGCAAGAGCCTTAGCCAGTATCCAGAATCCCAAGGGCAAGAGGTGCAGGCCATCTCTGGCAAAGCATAGTGGTTTGACGATGTCATCTCAGGCAGACAGATACTGGAGCCCCTTAGAATGACACCAGAAGCTTAGCCAATTGTTGAAGTCAATCATTTTGTCCTTGTACTGTGGTATAATTCTTGGTGATGGCAGGATGCTACTCAGGGCTAGGGTCATACCTGCCTGTGCTACAAGACTGGACAGCTCCTCCATGTCTCTTTTCATGTAGTCCAGGGAGGCAAGTCTCAGGTCATTCACACCAACATGGACAATGACAGTCATATTTGAACTTGTGGAGTGACCTGAGTGCATGTGTTATGTGGCGGAACCTGACAGGCAGCGGACAGTAACTTTTTCCTTGTTTAGCCTGGTGAGTGGGACATCAGTGTGCCTGACTATAGAGTCACCTATGACTAGAGTGTTGAGTATGTTGTTATGCCTTATGGGCTGTGGTTGAGTACCACACTGAGTTTGTGGGCTGTGTCATTTGGGTTGTGTTGGGGGGGGGGGGTTGGAGGCTGCTTGTGTTTCTGCTTTGGAGGTCCCTGTTGCTTGGGTAGATTTTTATTGAGAGCCTCCATAAATGTAGGTGTGTGTTCTGTGTTTCTGTGTGTGTGTTTTGGTGGTGTAGTTTTTAAGTGATGAGTGTGGTGTGGTGCAAGTGTTTACCTTCTCCTCGACTGTCTTGTCCCGTCTTGTGTGAAGAGAGCTTTGCTTTTAGTTTGGCTATATAAGTTCATCTCTCACAGGTTGTAGTGTTGGGTGGTAGGAAGAGAGGGTTGTCTGTGTACATGAGGCAATTGCTGCATTGCCCAAAGATGCTCAGATTCATCAGGTAGACAGGTGCTTAATTATTAAGTACTAAAAACTGTTTTCCTCTAGACAAGTGATGAAAGTTGAGTGCTGTAGTACTTTGTAGCTTTAGTGCTGAGTTCTGAACAAGTGCTGAGCTCAAAGAAACAGATTTAAGTGCTGAAACTAGAAAACTGGCTAGTTCTAATAAACACAATTAAGCTAGAAGGCTTCCCCTTAACACAGACAGGCTTGGGGGCTCAAAAGCTTACAAACAGTCCTGGATACAGCAAATCTGTATCTGGACTAGACTTACAGGAAATGCAGGAAACAAGCTTAGAAAATGTTTTTTTTTTTTTTTTTTTTGTAAAGTGAAAAGTGGAAAGGAGGAGCAGAAACAAAGTCGGTTAGCCTTCTCAAATGTTCTCCCTGGATTAGGTAGAATGAGGTAATGACACTAGACTGGGAGGAGTGTCCCAGATCAAATTTACAGTAGGGGCGAGTAACTGCAAAGCCACCAAATATAAAAAGCTTATAAATTGTAGAAAATTTCTAGTTAATACCTCACACACAGTGAAACTAGCTAGAAATATATATGCAGACAATAAAAGTGCTATAAATAACTCGTAAAAATGAGCAAGAAAACAGGATACTTGTTATATATCACAGATCAGCTTCCTTCCTCCGAGTAGCTCAGTGTGAAATGGCAGAAACACTCAAGTTAACTTCTTAAGTAACAAAGTTGAAACCTGAAACAACTTTAAAAAAAAGCTTGAAAGAACCAATGAGGTGCTTACTCCAAGCCATAGTCCAGGCAACCCCAATCAGCCAATGACCCAGGGGTGGGTTGTGCTATAGGACTGCAGCCACCCCCCAGCTGTGGAAAGAGAAAAAAACAAAATAAAAAAAAAAATAAAACAATCGTGAGTCCCGGAACTCCACGCATGCATGATTGCACTGCTTGGGAACTTCACAGACTGCTTTGTCAGCAGTTCGGATAGGAGGAAAGACCATGTCTGCCCTGTAGCCCCATAGTCTCTGCAGTAATAATCACACTCAACAGAAGACATCCGGACTGCAATGACTGCAGGCTGGAGCCTGCTCTCATGAGGAAACCTTCCTCAGGAAGTTTAGTTTAGCTGCAGGGAACTGCAGAGTCACAGGACGTTTAGTTTAGCTGCGCGGGACTGCAGATGAACTTGTTTAGGGAACTGAAACTAAAGTTAGGAAGTTTAGCTACATGGCACTGCACTTCAGGTAGGGAACTGATATATAATATGAAAGAAAAACAGTTAAATTAAAATGTGCATTTCTCATAAATGGCATCCGCGTATAAATGCATGTATTTTTTGATGTAGACATGTATACTGTCAATATGATCCAAAACAAAATGTACACGAAAAGTTATGGAATAATTGTCCCAAAGGCATTTTGAAACCAAAATATCAGAAAGTGACATATAATTAAATTAAAATGTGTGCGCTTAGTAAACAGCTTCCAAGTATACATATACAGATTTCATAATGAAAGCACATTTTACCAAATGCCAGTGAAATAATACTTTAAGTTACATATGCATTTTAAAATTATGGTCAAATAAAATGCCCAAGACATTTTGACACCAAAGGTGCAGAATTTTAACACACACACACACACACTTGACCTACCACAAAACCAGCATTCTCTCTAGTGACTTACATTCATGTTGTTTCAAATGCTGCTGTCACATTCTCAGATTACTGATAGTTCCAGAGTCCTGTTCCAAATTAAGAGAGATACATGAACACAATTTTTTTTGAGAGAGACAAAAAGAACCCTGTTCAGTTGAAAGTTGGGGACATTGCCATTTGCTTGCACTCATCTCAGGCACAACAAACACATGTAAGCGCAGTCCTGTATCTTATCTTGCACACTGTGATGTCAGTGAAAAAGTGCAGCTCGGACCCAGAAACTGCCATTTCTCCTTGCTGCTGTTCCCTTTCACATGGCACAGCATTACCTTGCTGCTGTTCCCTTTCACATGGCACAGCATTACCTTGCTGTTGTTCCTTTCACATGGCACAGCATTACCTTGCTGCTGTTCCCTTTCACATGGCACAGCATTACCTTGCTGCTGTTCCTTTCACATGGCACAGCATTACCTTGCTGCTGTTCCTTTCACATGGCACAGCATTACCTTGCTGCTGTTCCCTTTCACATGGCACAGCATTACCTTGCTGTTGTTCCTTTCACATGGCACAGCATTACCTTGCTGCTGTTCCCTTTCACATGGCACAGCATTACCTTGCTGCTGTTCACTTTCACATGGCACAGCATTACCTTGCTGCTGTTCACTTTCACATGGCACAGCATTACCTTGCTGCTGTTCCCTTTCACATGGCACAGCATTACCTTGCTGCTGTTCCTTTCACATGGCACAGCATTACCTTGCTGCTGTTCCTTTCACATGGCACAGCATTACCTTGCTGTTGTTCCTTTCACATGGCACAGCATTACCTTGCTGCTGTTCCTTTCACATGGCACAGCATTACCTTGCTGCTGTTCCCTTTCACATGGCACAGCATTACCTTGCTGCTGTTCACTTTCACATGGCACAGCATTACCTTGCTGCTGTTCACTTTCACATGGCACAGCATTACCTTGCTGCTGTTCACTTTCACATGGCACAGCATTACCTTGCTGTTGTTCCTTTCACATGGCACAGCATTACCTTGCTGTTGTTCCTTTCACATGGCACAGCATTACCTTGCTGTTGTTCCTTTCACATGGCACAGCATTACCTTGCTGCTGTTCCCTTTCACATGGCACAGCATTACCTTGCTGCTGTTCCCTTTCACATGGCACAGCATTACCTTGCTGCTGTTCCCTTTCACATGGCACAGCATTACCTTGCTGCTGTTCCCTTTCACATGGCACAGCATTACCTTGCTGTTGTTCCTTTCACATGGCACAGCATTACCTTGCTGCTGTTCCTTTCACATGGCACAGCATTACCTTGCTGCTGTTCACTTTCACATGGCACAGCATTACCTTGCTGTTGTTCCTTTCACATGGCACAGCATTACCTTGCTGCTGTTCCTTTCACATGGCACAGCATTACCTTGCTGCTGTTCCCTTTCACATGGCACAGCATTACCTTGCTGTTGTTCCCTTTCACATGGCACAGCATTACCTTGCTGCTGTTCCCTTTCACATGGCACAGCATTACCTTGCTGCTGTTCCCTTTCACATGGCACAGCATTACCTTGCTGTTGTTGCCATCTTCAAACCAAAGTGAGATGAATACTGATCTTTTATAAATTAGTGCATCTCCAGAAGCACTTTTTCTAAATTAGTGCACCTCCAGAAGAACTAGGAAAGTGTGGACACTGACTACCATCTGCAGGCTACATTAGCCTTTGGGCTCTCTGACTCCTTCTACAATGTTACAACTAAGCAATGAAAAAGAAAGTACAGTTGTGTACACCTACCATAAATGTAGATGTTCGAGTGTCTTCACTGTTGCAGTCATGACTGTAGGGTTCTCCCCTGCCGGCAGACAGCCCTCGGTCGGCCAGAATCCCAATGTCTGGGTCTGGTGTTGGCTGTTCAACCATGCTCCCTGACGTCAGAGCGCCAGGAGTGCAAAGCTGACAGCCAATGCCATCTTCTCCAGTTTTTCTTGCCCCAGATGTCAGGAGTCCCAAAATGAAAAAGGTCCCATAACCTTTGCAAATACACCTCAGAAGAATGGTGAAAAAAGGAAATACACAAAAGCAAAAATAAGAGGGGACAGGAGGGAGGGAAACCCAGACTGCAACAGTGAAGACACTCGAACATCTACATTTATGGTAGGTGTACACAACTGCACTATGTTCATCATGTTTCACTGTTGCAGTCATGACTGTAGGGTAGAATCCCAAAGCTGAAAGAAAGGGAGGTGGTCATAAAGAGGAAGGGGTGGCTAAAAGGTCCTGCAAGACTGCAGAGGCAAAGCCTGCCCTAGACTTAGAGTAGAGGTAGATTGTAGTGCTTAGAAAATGTATGCACTGAACTCCAAGTTGCAGCTTCCAAAATGTCCTTGGTAGGAACTCCCCTGAGGAAGGCCGCAGAAGTGGCAGCAGCTCTGGTGGAATGAATCCGTATACTCCCTGGGATTTGCTTTCTATGGTGAGAATAACAAAATCTGATTCCATGAGCAATCCATTTAGAAATGGTCTGTTTCGAAATGGCTTTACCTTGGGAACTTGAAGCATAAGAAACAAACAATTGTTCTGATTTCCTGATGTCCTTGGTTCTGTTCAGGTAAAAACGTAGCTGTCTGTGTACATCCAAGGAATGTAAGACCCTTTCCCCTTTATTTTGAGGAGTGGGGAAAAAGGTTGGCAAGTGTATAGTTTGATTTAAAGCCACTTTGGAAACCACCTTAGGCATGAAGGTAGGATTAGTCCTCAAAGATACCCTGTCTTGATGAAAAATAATATAAGGTTCCACAGCCATAAGAGCTTGTAACTCTGAAACTCTCCTGGCAGAGGTTAGGGCTAACAGGATGGCTGTCTTCCAAGATAAAACTTGATGTCAGAAGAGGCAAGATTAGTTTTTCCAAAACATAGTTGAGATCCCAAGCAGGAATAGGAGGAGATCTAGGAGGTCTCAAATTCCTAGCTCCTCTAAGAAACTGTCGCATGAGCTGGTGGGAAAAGATGGGAGGGTCTGTATTATAATGAGCAGAAATAGCAGAGGCATGTATCTTGATGGAAGAGAAAGAGAGACCCTTATGTAAGAGATCTGTCAAGTAAAGTAAAATTAAAGTAATGTTAGGAAGAAGAGGATCAGAATCCTGAGCCTGCATCCAGGAACAAAATCTTTTCCATTTTCCTGCATAAGATTTTCTAGTGCTAGGACATCTGGCTTCTAAAATGACATCCATAACCTGCTTGGGCAGTAAAGAAGAAATCAAAGGCTCTGGATTAACCAGGCCGCCAGGCTGAGAGTTCTGACATGAGAGTGTAGAACCTGACCCTGATGCTGGGACAGAAGGTTCGGAGACTGAGGTAAAACCCAAAGGGACTCCAGGCATAGGTTTTTTAGAGTTGGATACCAAAATTGCCGAGGCCAATTTGGGGCCAGCAAGATTATCAACTTGGGCTTGTCCTGTTTTATCTTCAATAAAACCCGTGGAAGAAGAGGAAGAGGCGGAAAGGCATATCCCGAGAGGTTCCTCCAACTGAATGACAGGGCGTCCATCTTCCAAGCTTCTCTGTGGAAAGTCCTGGTGTAAAAAGTTTGTAGTTGATGATTGAGATGGGATGCAAACAGGTCTATGTGAGGACATCCCCAGACTGCTGTTATCATCCTGAAAATTTTGGTGTCCAGCATCCACTCGTCTGGATTCGAAAGATTTCTGCTCAGACTGTCTGCCAGGAAGTTCTGTTTCCCTGGTAGAAACTGAGCTTGAAGATCCAGATTGCAAGCTAGAGCTGTGTTCCATAGATCCATGGCTAGTCTGCAAAGGGGGTAGGAATGAGATCCCCCTTGCTTGTTTATGTACCACATAACTGTGGTGTTGTCTGTCCGTATTAACAGTTGCCCTGGTTGTAAAAGATTCCTGAAGCCCAACAGAGCTTTCTGAATGGCTAACATTTCCTTTAAGTTGATATGCAGGTGCTTCTGATACTTTATCCAAAGGCCCTGCAAACAATTGCCCTGAAAATGGGCTCCCCAAGCATAATCCAAGGCGTCCATGGTTAGAATCTGAGAGGCAGGAGGCAGACGGAAGGGCTCCCTTTGTTTAGAGCACATGCCCTGGACCACCAAAGAAATTCCTTTTGAAGGCAAGGAAGGACGGAGATCAGTATGTCTAAACTGTGGCAATGCTGAGACCATACACATTTTAGGTACCACTGTATTTTCCTCATGTGTAGTCTTGCATATGGTACGAGAAGGATGCAGGAGGCCATGCAACCCAAAGCCTGCAGGAATTTCCTTGCAGATAGATAAGTTAAAGTTGCCAAGGTTCTGAAAGTTGAAGCCAGCTGTAACTGTTTTTCGGATGTCAGAAATGCCATCTGGGTTGTGGTGTTTAGAAGTGCACCCAGAAAAGTTATCTGTTGTGATGGTGTCAAATTTGACTTTTTTTATGTTTACAGAGAATCCCAGGAACATGAGGAGGTTCTGTACAAATTCTAGATGCTGGAGTAAGACATCCTTGCTGTCTGCCTGAATTAGACAATTGTCCAGATAAGGGTAAATTTGAATTCCCTTGAGTCTGCGGTAAGCTACTACTGGAGCCAGGCATTTGGTAAAGACCCTGGGTGCAGTAGATAACCCAAAGGGCAGCACAGAGAATTGAAAGTGCCTCGATCCGGCTTTGAACCTGAGGTATTTTCTGCGATCCTGCCTGATGGGAATGTGCAAATATGCCTCCTTTAAATCCAAAGTTACCATCCATGCATTTTTGGACAGCATTGGAAGTAGCTGCTCTAGAGTAAGCATCTTGAATTTTGGAATCTCTAGAAAGGTGTTAAAGACAAACAGATCCAGAATGGGTCTCCATGAGTTTTGCTTCCTTGGGACTAGAAAAAGCCTTGAATAAAAACCTTTTCCCATCTCTGAAAGAGAAACCAGTTCTATGGCATTCATAGCCAAAAGAGCTTCCACCTGGTGTAAGGCCTCCATCCATTGATGCTTTGCAAGGTCTGGCCATCCGCTTGGCCTTGGCAAGGTATGAAAATGGAATTTGTAACCTCTTAAAACCACATCCAAAACCCATTTGTCTTGGGTTATTTGAGTCCAATTTTGATAAAAAAGAGAGAGTTTTCCTCCGAGAGGGGCTTCCAGGCAAGAAGTTCCTGTAGCCCAACAGAGGGAGTCATTGAGTTTGTTTCCTTTGAGATTGTGACCTGTCCTCTCCTCCCCTAGGGGTGGAAGCAGTCCATTGTCTTGGTCTATAAGCAGCTTGCGTTTGAGGCCTCCCTCTGGAACGTCTATATCTACCCCTCTGAGGCCTGTCAGAAGTGGGAAAGGACCAATTTTTTGAAGGCCAGTTCCTGCTAAATCTAGGAGGCTGTACTTGTAAGAAATCTTTAACTGTTTGCATGGATTTCGCCTTATCCTCCATCTTTTTAATCACCTGTTCAGCTTTAGATCCAAACAAAACATTATGCTGAACAGGAGCATCCAATAATTTAGCCTTTACTTGATCAGGTAAATTTTGTTCCTTTAGCCATGCATGCCTTCTAATGACTGTGCCAGAGGCCGCAGCCCTACAAGAAGCCTCCAAGGCATCAAATCCACAGTGTAAACAATGCTTCCCAACTTGTTCAGTGGCGTGCAATAAGTCATGTAATTCCTTATCATCTGCACAGGCAGAAATGGAAGTAAGCTTTTGTTTTTAAGACAGACAATAGAAATTGCTAGTATTTAAAACATATGAAACTGACAGTTTAAAGCCCTAATGGACAAAGTAGCAGAAGTGTACACCTTTTTGCCCCATCTTTCTAAGGATCGAGAATCCTTTTCAGTAGGAATGGGATTTTTGGCAGAAGCGGCCTTAACTCCCTTAGGACCCTGAGAAATGGTTTCAGGGTCAGCAGAAGGGTTCTTGTATAAAAACCGATGTGAATCAGGAACCCTGCAATATCTATCTGGCTTAACAGGAGCAGGAGGAAAAGAGTCAGGGGTTAAGTTAGCCTCCGAAAAGGCATCATCCACAATATCCAAAACAGGAGGAATAGCCAGGGGTCTATGTTGGGGAAGAAGAAGAAATTCCCTCAGTCTTTTCTTGGATTCCGAAAACTCCTGTCCTTCCCAGTGGAAATGTTCCCTCATTTCATGCAAAGTTTCCCCAAAAGAGAAATCCTCAGGGGGAGAAGCAGAAGGAATGGATTCTTCAGCATCAGAATCCTCATCAGGAGGGAAAGAATATTCCTGATCAGAAGATGAAACTGAGGAAACAGAAGCCTGATCAGAGGAATCATAAGAAACATCCTGCCTTGGCCTTTTGTCTGGAGGGGGATGAGAACCCCTAATCATAGTAATTAAATCCTCCGCCATCTTGAGTAACTGTTTCTGTGACTTGGGAGCCGGTTCAGAAGAGGCCTGTGTTGAAGTCTTAGATTTTGAAGGAGTCTTTGCCTTTGTCTTTGGCTTTGCCTTTATTAGAAGCTGAGTAGGCCTGAAAACCCCTTCGGAAGCCGGTACCTGCACAGCGGCTCCGGACCCATCCGAAGGAGCATTGTCCGAAGGTCCTGCAACAGAAATATTTAAAGGCCTGGTTGGCTCCTCATGAGAGTCTGTTTTGGCCGTCTGTTCTGAAATGGCCAACGACAGGGGCTGCAAAAGCACCTCACTGACGATGGCCGAACCTGAAGCTGGCTCCGCTTGTGCGCTATCATCAAATTTGGACCTCGGAGGCCTGTCTTTATCCTTGCGGTGTTTGTGAATTCCGGTAGCCCGGACCGTATCCAACGACATTTTGTAGTTAAAGCGCCTACCGAAGTAATGAAAAGCAAAATCGTACCTTCGCTTAATTGTACGTTGATTGAATCTAGCACAAAACCGACAACTAGCTACGTCGTGGTCAGGGCCCAAGCAAGGAATACAGTAAGAATGAAAATCCTTATGAGGTATTTGCTTCCCACATGAAATACAATTAACTTTTTCTGACATTGGAATGGAGCAAGAAAAAAGTTTCCCCAATGGGGTACTTAGCTTTGAGTGGAGAAGAAAGTCTTTGGACCGAAGTATATCAGTAAAATTCATCAGGAGTCAGCCGACTGGCACTTGTGAACTGCTATCACCGCACGGCAAGAAAGACTGGAGAAGATAGCGTCGGCTGTCAGCTTTGTACTCCTGGCGCTCTGATGTCAGGGAGCATGGTTGAACAGCCGACGCCGGACACAGACTTTGAGATTCTGGCCGACCGAGGGCTGCCTGCCGGCAGGAGAGAACCTTACAGTCATGACTGCAACAGTGAAACACGATGAACATCATGGTGGGCTTACCACTGCATTTCATTATGCTTTAAGATGTGTTGTGAGGTATGAAGCAGTCTTCAATGACTGCACTTCTTTGCATGGATCAAATCTGACTGAGACGCAGATGTACTAACATATATCATAAGTTAAAGCTTAAGGTCTACTGGCTGTTGAGGAGCTTGATGAACTGTATCCCATCCCATGTTAGAACTTGTAGCTTCCAGTGTAGTTATCCATTTCTTTATAGAAAGTATGGACTGATGGGTTGTTTAATTAAGAAAGGAAATGTATTACATGCATGTGGGAGTCCCTGAGATGTGAAGTCGCTATGTTTCATGGTGCAGTTGGTATTCATTTTTTTCAGTTTTATTGAGGTTGCGTCCTGTTGTGTTTATGTCAATGTGGGAGGGATCTTCTAAGCAAAGGGTTTCAAACAGTAAGGGGTCCTCTAATGTTATGAATGTTAGACACTGGTCTACTGTAAATAAGATCATAAAAGACATAGAAAAGGGAGAAAGGTACTGTTGTCTTCCACTGTAAAGTAAGACTTGAACACCTGTAAGTCTCTTTCTGAGGAATCTTTGATGTTTATCATACTGATCATTGCTGCAGTAGCCTTAGCTATAGGAGATGTATCTCGCCAAGGATCAGGGGCAGCTTGTGCTGTGTGTGTGTGTGTGTGTGTGTGTGTGTGTGTGTGTGTGTGTAATACCCCAGTGGCTATATACTGGTGGCTAGACAGAACTCAGGATACATGGTGGTGGGTAGTCAGGCTTGAACCCTGTACCTTCAGTGCAGGTAACAACAGCCTGAATTCCCTACCCATCACCATTTGTTAAAAATTTGCAGATTTTTGCCTATTTGTTGTGTTCTGTTCCTCATAAAATCTGTGGTTTCTGTATTTTTGTCTTTCTCTTACATAGTTAATGATGCAGTGGTAGCATTGTTGCCTGGGAGCTACAGGTTCTCTGGTTTGATTCTTGGCTGGGGTGCCTTCTGTGTGGAGTCTGCATGTCCTCCCTGTGTTTGTGTGAGTTTCCTCTAGGTGCTCTGGTGTCCTCCCATCTTACAAAGACATGTGTCTGAACGGTTTCTCCCTGGGACTCTGCAGAAAATTGGCTTTTGTTGCAAGTCATACTTTCCATGTTAACAAATGTTAAATAAATAAAAATGACAGGTATTTAAATTTCAGACTTCATATTCTTCAGAAAGTTTATGTTAACACAAAACCTTTTATTCTAACAATTTTCTAAGTTTATAAGATGGATATTTGAAAATTGTCCCTATTTTTAGGTTCATAGGTGGGTACTAGGCTACCTGCCGGAGGGCATTTATAAGCCTAGCCAGTGTTTGTCGGCTTCCGCCACCCCATTGATTAACTGATCCTTTGTTGAGCAGAACCAATGAACTGATCTCAGGGGTGTAATTTTCTGCTACCCATCAACTTGTCAAGGTTTCTCTTGAAAAGGCAGAGCCACCTGATGTAATTTGGAATTTTGTTCCAAAGCATGGGAAGTCTCTGTGACAGGAATCTATCCCTCCAGCATGTTCTATTTATTGTTGTGGTGAGGTTTAGCTCACTAGAGCACGTGGCTCGCAGTGACATGGATTTCTTTAGGTGGAGCATTGTCCACTAATTCCGAGTTGGACATGGCTTTGTAAGTCAGGCAGAGATCACCTCTGAGTAAGCAATATGCAATTGAGTACAGCCGGAGTTTTTTCAGTCGGGCTGCATAGGACATATGTTAGGCCAGTAATCCTCTTGGTGAGGTACTTTTGTGGTCTTTTCAGCTGTTGGAAGTGTCTTGTGAGGTACATCCCAAATGGGGCATTGTACTCTATGATGGGTCTAATGAGTGACGAGTAGAGGAGCACTATAACCTCTATTTCTTGATGCAAACCCTTTAGTAATTAAATGGGCCACATAGAAGGATTTCCTAACTACTTTAGCAATATGATTGTCAAAGGAGAGATTACTATCTACCTGGGTCCCCAGATCTCTTATTACCTCTTCTGTATTAAGGGGGCTGCCACCTATGTGGTAATTCGTGGGTGTTTTGTTTTTCCCAAATGGGATGACTATGCATTTTTTTGGCATTTAGTTTGAGGCCATGACTTTGACACCAGGTGTCCATCTCAGTAAAGCCCTTTTGGAGGATGTCCGTGTCAGCCGGAGTGTCAATTATGGCTCCCAGTTTGCAGTCATCGGCAAACTTGGTTAGCCATAGTCCTCTCCTGTGTTTGCCTGTACTTCTGAGAAGTATATGCTGAACAGTAGGGGTCCCAGGACTGAGCCTTGAGGGATACCACTTATGACTGGTTTAGAGTCGGACCTGGAGCCTGCTACTCTTACCGTGTGAGTTCTGTCTAAGCCAGTTGGCAACCCATCTCATGATGCAGGGGTTTATGTTCAGGCTGGTGAGTTTTTCTATAATACCAGAGTAGGGAATGGTGCTGAAAGCCCTGGCGATGTCAACATAGGCTGTCTGAACCACCTTTCCCTAGTCTTTAGCCTTGGTGACTGTCGTGAAGAAGTCAACCAGGTTTAGTAGGCATGATCTGCCCTTAAAGCCAAACGGAGTCGGGTCAAGTGTTTGGAGGTCCCCAATGTCATTGTTAATGAGTTCCATGATGATGCGCTCCATAGCCTTGCAGACCAGGCTACTCAGGCTTATGGGCGATAGTTAACAGGGTCAGTTGTGGCCCCTCCTTTGAGGAGGGGAATAATAGTTACTGTGCGCCATTCTATGGGCACGTAGCCTGTGGAGAGGCTGAGGTTGAACAGCGTGTTTAGATGGGGAGTTAGTTCATTCTGTAGTTCATGCGAGATGCAGCCTGGGACACCATCTGGTCCCACTGACGCTGTGTTTTTGGCTTTTGAAAGGGCTGTTTTCAACTGTGCGTCTGTGATTTCTGGGGCACTGCACTTTTCCGGTATTGTTGTAGGCCCTTTTGGAGGTGACAGGGGGGTGACGTTTGCACTGAATCTGCCAGGATGTTGGCAATATCAGTAGGTTCAGTATATTTTGTGCTATTTTGCACTAGTTCAGTGCATATCTGTGAGTTGCCACTTAGATTCTTAACATAGCTTAAGGCGGCTTTGTGGTTATCTTTTGAATCCTTGGCTATTTTTCTTTCGAAGTTAGGCTTGGACGATTTCATGAGGGACCTTAGTTTCTTACTGATACTGATCAGGGATGTCTTTCCTTCTTGGGATTTGCTTTTTTTTCTAAACTAGTTTCCTCCTCCTATTGTATAGCCTGTTTATGGCAGGGATTCACCAGACTGGTTTCCTTCTCTTAGAGGAGTGAGTCTTGGTTTTGCTAGGGATGGTACAATCCATGTAGGTGCTTATAGAGTGCATTTGTAAAGGTTTCTGCATCTTGGGTAGCATTATCCTTTAGAGTGGGGGCTGTGAAACTTAACCATCTCTGTCTTAAGTAAGGTGAAGTTTCTTTAGTAAAGTTTTTTTACTGTGGTTTCCTTTGTTGGGGGTGGAGGTGGGGTGTGGACATCGAGTGATTAGTTTATGGTCTGATCTAGCCAGTGACGGGTTGACCTCTGGTGTGGAACACCTGTCGCCCATGTTGGTGATGACCAGGTCCAATATGTTTTCACCTCTGATAGGGGAGTTTACCAGCTGATCCAGAGCATTTGAGTTGAATTCCAGGAAGCGCTGGGCCTCAGAATTTGTACTCGAGTAGTTTTCCCAGTGAATGGTAGGGTAATTGAAATTGCCCAATATCAGGGTGTTCGGTAGGACCTTCATGTTTTCCAGTGTCGCCAGAAAGAGGGAGTGGTGGTCCAAGGTCATGGAGGGTGATCTGTAGCAGGCCACAATTTGCATTGCAGATTTGCCCGATGTTAGTTGCACATGGATGATCTCAGAGGTATCATGCTACACCACTAACCTGGAGGTGTAGGTATCCTTGATGAATATGGATACACCCCCTACTTTTGTGTTTCGGTCAGTGTTCTGTAGCAGAAACGTGTGGTATGAGTTGTAGCCCAGTAGTGCCGGGGTGCTCTCTGGAGCCTTGAACCAGGTTTCAGTTACTGCACAGATGTCGACGTTCTCCATACTGAGGAGTGCTTTGAGCGTGTGCATTTTGAGATTTAAACTCCTGGCATTTAGTAGCATAACCCTCAGTTTTTTGTTAATTGTGCTGTTTACGGAGGTGGGTTTGAGTTTTGAGCCTTGCCTAAAAAAGGCACTATGAGGGCAGCAAGAGCCTTGGCCAGTATTCGAAAGTCTAGGAGTGACAGGTGCAAGCCATCTCTTGCGAAGCAACGCAGCTTGTCGAGAGTTTTGTAGTAGGAGGAGAGGGTTGTCTATGTACATGAGGCAGTTGTAACATTGCCTCAGGATACCCAGATTCACCAGCTGGACTGGACAGTGCACCTGAAGTTGCCCTTTGGTCATGCCTGACTAGTAGGGTGAGCTGCTTAGTCGCTTGGTTGGTGAGGGGTGAATAAAGAGCCTTGCCCTGCTCGGCAAATCAGTGTCAGGGTATATTAGTGCTTGCTATTAGGTCTGAGCAAGTGCTGGGCTGTAAGATGCTTTTTGAGTGCTTAGGTTGAGAGTTAGACTAGTTTCTAGGGAAAAACTGAAGAGGAGACTTAGTGGAGCCGGGAATAATTTAACCGTAGCTAACCAGCACTGCCTGGTGCGCAAAACTGTGCAAATGTAGTTTTTATAGTAGGGAAATGAAAGAGATAGAAATTAGCCCAAAATGGCCAATGAACTACTAACTTCTGGGCTGGAACCACTCCTCCAGGGACAGATAGGTTGCTCAAAGCTTCCCTCTCTCACAGGTGAACAGAGAAACTTCCTTCTATCCAAGTAAGGTGTGGGCAACTCAGAAACTAGTATCACAGCCCTGAATTCAGCACTAGCCTGAAAATTGGACTATACTAGCTTAGAAAGGCAGGCAATAAGGAATTTTTTTTTGAAAAGATAAGGCAAAAACAGTAAAAAATACACTTAAAACAGCTTTAAACGACTATAAACAACCAGAAAAGACTATCGCACTTTAGTGTGTAGCCTAAAACAGTTAAATTATTTAAACAAAAAACTTTTTAAAAGTGCAGGCAGTCAAATAAGTACAATATGTGAAAAAACAAGCTTTTAAATCACAATAAACGCAGGAAAATCTGCATTTAGGTGGAAAACAGTTAAGTACAGCAAGAAAGTACAGAAAACTGATACTTAATCACTCCAAAGTCACTCTTCTCAGCTAAAAGGCTTGTATCAGTTTAAGGCTTTCTAGTGCTACCCAGTAGGTTAGTTACAGGAAAGATGGGAAACAAGCACAGATGTGGTCTTTTAAACCAGAACATTGAAAAATATGGACAAACTGTCCAAATGGTCAATAAACTACAATTTCTGGGCCAAGAACCTCTCCTCTCATGGTAGACAGGCTACCTAGTGCCAGAAGGCTTTCTTCCAACACAGAAAGGCTTGCGGGGCTCAGAAGCTTACCAACAGTCCTGGATACAGCAACTCTGTATCTGGACTAGGCTAGTTACAGGAAAGGTGGGAAACAAGTGCGGCTTTTAAACCAGAATGTTGAAAGAGATGGGAAAAAAAACTGCCCAAATGGCCAATAGCTTCAATTTCTGGGCCAGGAACCACTCCTCTTGTGGTAGATAGGCTACATAATCCTTACCACTCCCACTAAGCTAGAAGGCTTCCCTCCAACACAGTAAGACTCAGGAGGCTCAGAAGCTTACAAAGAGTCCTGGATACAGCAAATCTCTACCTGGACTAGACTAGTTACAGGAAAGGCAGAGAACAAGTACAAACATAGGCTTTTAAGCCAGCAAGTTGAAAGAGATGGAAATCTGCCCAAACGGCCAAATAAACTACAATTTCCAGGCCAAAACTCACTCTTCCCATGGAGGACAGCCTACCTAGTGCTTACCACTCCCTCTGATAAGCTAGAAGGCTTCCCTCCAACACAAAAAGGCTTGGGGGGCTCAGAAGCTTACTAACCATCCTGGATACAGCAACTCTGTAACTGGACTAGGCTAGTTATAGGAAAGGCGAGAAACAGGCACAAGTGCGGCTTTCAAACCAGAAAGTTGAAAGAGATGGAAAAAAAACTGCTCAGCCAGCCAGTAGCTACAATTTCTGGGCCAGGGACCACTCCTCTTGTGGTAGATAGGCTACCTGATGCTTACCACTCCCACTGATTAGCTAGAAGGCTTCCCTCCAACATGGAAAGGCTTGAGGGGCTCAGAAGCTTACAAAGAGTCCTGGATACAGCAGATCTGTACCTGGACTAGACTAGTAACAGGAAAGGCAGGAAACAAGTGCAAACACAGGCTTTTAAATCAGAAAGTTGAAAGAGATCGAAAAGCTTCCCAAACAGCCAATAAACTATCATTTCTGGGCCAGAAACCACTCCTCCTGTGGTAGATAGGTTACCTAGTGCTTACCACTCCCATTGATAAGCTAGAAGGCTTCTCTCCAACACAGTAGGACTTGGGGGGGCTCAGAAGCGTCCCAACAGTCCTGGATACAGCAAATCTGTACCTGGACTATACTAGTTACAGGAAAGGCAGGGACCAAATGCAAAATGGGCTTTTAACCACAAAGTAGAAAGAGATGGAAAAACTGCTCAAATGGCCAATGAACTATAATTTCAGGGCCAAAACCCACTCTTCCCATGGTAGATAGGCTACCTAGTGCTTACCACTCCCACTGATAAGCTAGAAGGCTTCCCTCCAACACAGAAAGGCTTGGGGGGCTCAGAAGCTTACCAACAGTCCTGGATACAGCAAGTCTGTATCTGGACTTGACTAGTTACAGGAAAGATAAGAAACAAGCTTAGAAAAAAACATTTTTTTGTTACAGAAAAGCAGCTAAAACAGCAGTAAATACAATTCAAATTGTAGTGCAGGCCAGCACACCCAAGTGTGTAGCAACACTACAGCAAATACAGTTCAAATAAATGCAATTAAATTAACAAATGACTAAAAAACAAGTGCAGAAGGCAGTAAATTAGAAGGCTACTAACAAGCAGTAATAAGTGCAGAGTAAGAGCGACTGAACAGATAAGAGCATGCAGAAGAGCAACTAAGACAGTTACAATAAGAGCAGCTGAATAATACATATATATATATATATATATATATATATATATATATATATATATATATATATATATATGTGTATATATTTTCTTTTTTTTTTTTTGAAGGAGGGAACAGAGCAGGATTAATATGCTACTGCAGTTGTCTTTCCCAAATGCTCTCTTTGTACACAGTAGGAGTGCCTGAAATCAGAATATGATCTCACTGCACTCAGTTGAGTGAGCAAATGAGATGGGCCCAGAAGGAGTATCCAAACACAAATTTACAAGAGGGGCGGGCAGTTTCAAAGCCACCAACATTAACACCAAAACAAGAACAGGGAGGATGGGTAGGGAACTAACTGTAGAGAGACAGCCACACTTCAGTTGAGTTAATATTCAGTGAGAAACACAAATAAATAAATTAAATACAGTACTATAAGCAGAAGAGCAGATAAAAGTGTACTTAAATTCACTTATACATCCAGCTGATTTCAGGTAGATGTTAGCCAGCCAAAGCTCTGATATTAAGCAGAGATCACTCAAAATGTACCACTTATATAAGGCAAGAATGTCAGTGATGAGCTGAAACTACCCCCCGCTGCTATCAATGTCTACACAGAAATTCTAAAAGGTACTCTGTAGAGACACAGCCACACTTCAGTTGAGTTAATATTCAGTGAAAAACACAAATAAATTAAATACAGTACTATATGCAAAATAGCAGATAAAAGTGTACTTAAATTCACTTATACGTCCAGCTGATTTCAGGTAGATGTTAGACTGTACTTCCCAATTACTGGCTTCATCCAGGTTTTTTGTGCTAAGGTTGAGAGCTATGGTGAGAACTGAATTCACTGAATACGTTTGGAGGCTGTATTCCCCCCATTATTGGATTTGTTCAAGTGTGTTGTGGTAAGAGGTTGACAGCTATGGTGAGAACTGAATTCACTAAATGGTAGCCATTTAAGTTTCAGTCTTTCTCTCTCACAAAACAGCTGATTTGGCATAGTGGTACGTTGCTCTGACAGTTTTGCACAGGGTCCTGGGTTCAAGTTTTGGCAGTGAAATGTATGGTGGTATCGCAGCATTTTATTCTAGTAACTTTCCAACATTATACAAGCAATGCTTAAAATGTGTCCCTGGGTTTTGGGCTTTTGTTCCCCCCAATAAATTTGGGCTTTTTCCAGATTTCTTGTGCTGCAAAGTTCAGAGATACAGTTGAGTGTCTAGTAGATTTTACAAGGATCTGAGAGCTGCCAGGAACAGAAGTTTAGTGCTGCTTATGTGGAGTCTGCTTGCATTGTTAATAGCACAACCAGTAGTGTACTTGCTTTTGATGCAGCATGCTGTGGGTTCTACTCCCACAATATGGAGATGCATTGCTGATACTGTACTGTGTTGTAAAGGGGTGGATGCTGCAGTCCTTTTTGGTGAAGATACCTAGTAACTATGAACCAGTTATCAGTTTGCCATCCATTCCCTATTGCAGTATTACTAGCTTATCATTTTTTTTAATGTAATATAGTCAATTTATTCCTCAAGGGCAGCAGGCACTTTATTTGTAGATGAAACAATGGTCTATAAAGTTGTTTGCTAGCAACAACCTCTTCATTAGTTACAGATCTCTTTAATGTGGAATTATTTAGATGACTTTTACTTCTTCAGAGATTGTGCATATTTACTGATACTGGTGGACTGTAGAAGTTTGAGTAGACTTTTATGATGGAAATGTTCTGAATTGGGCAGTTTTGTCATTATTGGTGCATGCATTTTGTTTTATTATTTACTGGAAAAATGTTCAAAATAATACATTTTAAATGCCTTCTAACAACTGTACTGTAATGCACAAGGAATATAATTGAATTCAGTCAGGAAGGTGCATCAAAGAGCACATGTATGTTTCATTTGAAAGGGGACTGTGATTTGAAAACAGCCCAAAGTTAATCTTTATTTGCCAGCCCCGACTGAACTATACCTCTCAAATGTCCAGATGTTTGCAGAAAGAATACATTTTTCCTTCTTATTTTTGGTTTGTACCTCATAAAATTTGTGGTTTTCTGGCAAATCATTTAGGAATGAAGTCACTAAATGACAGACTGAGTTTCAGACTTCATAACCTTCAGAAAAATGCATGCTAAAGCAAGACCCGTTATTCTATCAACTTGTCTAAGTTTATACAAGAGCAAGTTTTAGACGGTTTGCATGTTCTACCAATATATTTGGCCTTGTCTAGATTTCCTGCATTAAGAGGTTGAGAGGTACATGCAAATAAATCGCTTTATAGAATTAGGAATATCCAAACCTCACAACTGTCCCCAATTTTGGTTCAAAATGTTGTGCTTTCCCTAATAATCCCTCCACAAAATGGCAATTTTGGAAGAAAACGTGGAGGGTTTACAATTATAAATAACTGTAATGATCAGAGTTATAGATTACATTTATTTCAGAAGTGCATGTAGATTCTCTTATTTTGTCAGCTGCTCAAGTTAACATTGCTAATATTAAAAAAAAAAAAAGTGTCCCTTCTTTGACAGGTTCCCAGCTGTATTGTGTGTCAATTATATATTTTTGCATCACATTTTTGGTCTGTTTTTCATAAAACTGTGGTTTTCTGGCAAATTAGTGGCAAATCATTAGAGCTTGACGTTAAAAATAATGACAGACATTTTAGTTTGATTTCATACCCTTCAGAAAATTCATACTAATGCAAGACCTACTACTATTCCATTATCTTTCTAAGTTTATAAGAGCAATATTTAAAAATTGTCCTTATTTATGTCCTTTGTCCAACTTCTATGTATGGCTTTGTCCAGATTTCTTGCTCTGAGATTGAAAGGTATGAGTGTCAGAGCCACCACAGTCAGCCAGAGCTATATCAAATTATGATATACTTGTTGCACCCCACTCCCCATTGTAGTGGCTCTGGATGTGTCCAAGCAAGGCAAGGAGCTGTTATGCAGTGTAAGTGTGCAGAGTATTCCCCCATCCAAGGTAGACACAAGTATGACAGTGGCTTTTCATCTGTCCTTGATTTTGCAGAATGTTCTGGTTTTTCTGTCATATTTTATGCTTCTTATTATTCAGAAAATGCATGCTGTCGCAGTGCCCTGTTGCTCTGTGTTTAAGTAGCAATGCTTTAATGACCATCAGGTAAGCTTGTTTGAGATTGTAAGATGCAAGTAACCTTTAATAAGCATACTGTTAAATAATTACCAACACTGAAAGCCTTTTTGTTGTTGCCATGCAGAGAATATTTACATAACTAGATAATGTACAAGCCTTAGGTATTGAAATGCATATGACAGTATTTGTAATAAAGGACAGGATTACAGTATTTTCAGAAGCTCATTACATTTGTTGGAGACTTGCAGTCATCTTTGCAGGCTTTACCTGTAAACTAAACATAATGCCAGTCTATCCAGTGTGGTCCATAACCTGTGCAGTAATCCTTTAAGCAATTTATCTTGAGCTGGTTTCTTGCTTGCTGTTCAGTTTTTACTTTGATCATGTTTTCCCCACGAAACAAGTCGATAGTTGTTGTCAGACAGCAGGTCTTTTTTGGATAAGAAACAGTTTTACAAGTGGGGGTATCACAGATTGCTACTTTCAGCATGTTACTTGGTAATTTTATAAAGCTGAATATAAATTATAATTAGAACAGCAGTGCAAGGAGAAGCTTGTTTTTTTATACTTTATTTTAACTGGCATTCCAGTAATGTATTTAAAAAGTCATTTTTTTCATGCCTCACAACCTTTTTGTTTCCATCTAGATATTAAATAAGCTGTCATGTAGCCAATGCATTGAAATATTTTTTTCTTCTACACTTCATTTTGTCTTGATTGGACTCTTGTAATGATGGTTTGCCAACCAGATGCTTAACAATTGTAGAACATTTCTAGTTAATACCCCACACACTGTGAAACTAGCTAGAAATGTATATGCAGGCAATAAAAGTGCTATAAATAACTCGTAAAGATAAGCAAGAAAAAAGGATACTTAATGTTATATAGCACAGATCAGCTTCCTTCCTCCGAGTAGCTCAGTGTGAAATGGCAGAAACACTCACAAGTTAACTTCTTAAGTAACAAAGTTGAAACCTGAAACAACTTTAAAAAAACTTGAAAGAACCAAGGAGGTGCTTACTCCAACCTGTAGTTCAGGCAACCCCAATCAGCTGATGACCATACACAATTCACTCTCACTGAAATGCTATATTGGCTTTGGCTAAACTGCAATAGCCTGCAACATGTTCTCAGACACACAGCCTCTACTAACAAACTAGGCCCACAACACAAGCCTGAATATGGACAATGCTACACTACTTGGGTAGAAAAAAACTGCAGAAATGAGAATGCTTAAAACTGCAGAAATGAGAATGCTTTTAACTGCAACAAGTTATACAATACACTCCTTAGCAGGAAATCAGAACAAACAAACCCAACCAGATGCTTAACAATTGTAGAAAATTTCTAGCTAATACCCTACACACAGTGAAACTAGCTATAAATGTATATGCAGACAATAAAAGTGATATAAATAACTCGTAAAAATAAACAAGAAAACAAGATACTTAATGTTCTATATCACAGATCAACTTCCTTCCTCCAAGTAGCTCACAGTGTGAAATGTGTGTGCATCCATAATGAATGTGTGTACATTGCACTCTCATGCTGTGTAATGTCCCAATACACCAATGGGTCTAGTATCACTTGTTGAAGCAATGCAGATTTAAATATGACCTGCATAAACAAATTAATTCGGGATATGTTTCTTCAAATCAAAAAGTTGGGGTATCATTTTCTCCTACACTTCCCATATTCTGCCTCCTAGCCATTTCAAACAACTCCTACTGCTACTGTTTCGAACGTAAGAGCTGTAAAAGCTGATTTTATTGGAAACAATACTTTGAGACTTGGATTACTTTTAGTTCCGTGGTTTGGGACTTGGTGGATCTTGCCTCATGCAACCACGTGGCTAATGTGAAGCAGCTTCATAGTGACAATGAGTACTGCCCTGTGATTCTGAAATAAATAGATTATATTTGTAACACATTAAAATGATCTCATATGTACAAATGAACAGAATGGAAATAGAAAATATTCTTCCCATTCTAGTTTACTAAACATACATCTACAAAATGTTATAAAAAAGTCTAACATCAATTTTTAAATTCCTTTCTTTTCTATTTTTAAAGTACCCTCAAGAGCAATTAGCATTTACAATGCCTTGTCACCTAAAGCTTCTTAACTTGAATTATTTTTATATTACAGGAGAATGCAATCCACCTTCAAATACTACAAGTGTTGAGCAGAAATATTTTCATGCTTTACTTCATAATAAAGTTGCCAAAATGGAATCAGCAGCATAAGGTTTTTGAACTAAAAAGTGTACATAAGTACATGAAGCACTCGTTAAGTATGATGCCATAACCCCAAATGACATCAGAATAAAATATGCTAGTTACAATTTGGAAGCAGTTTATTAAGACATGGTGTGCCGCTCAAAAGGCATAAATGGAACATCTGATGATCCTTATAAATATACTGCTGCCATGGGAAATTATCAGCAAAGGTAATTGTAGTTCCAATAGAGAGACAGAGGAGAAGAGAGACAAGATTGTGAGAGTAGGAAGTCAAAATTCTTCAGACATTCTATGGTGAGGTAGCATTCAGTAATCTTCCAATTACCTTTGTCCTTTAGTACTGGGTATGATTCGATCAGTTCCCATTTTTCTGTTTTGTGATGCTTAGCAGATCAATTAACCAAAAAGCATTCCTGATTTCCCTCTGGAAAGGTGCAGCTATGACTACACTGGGGCACATCTAAACAGGAGTCCTGTAGCTTCAGGTATCTTGTAAATTGCAATCTTGGGGTTAGTGTTTCATCTCTCTGCTTTCTGAGTTAAGATGCTTTAAAGTGGTCATTTTTTAGAACTTGGAAGTAGCCAATAACTGGATGACTTTCCTTTCAAGGATACTGCATTAAATTTAGCTCAGTTGTGGTATTTTGTTCCAACACATGAGAACCATTTGTGACACAGTTTAGGGATAAGCTGACTTCCTTGCTTTCACATAGCTGTGCCAAATTCTGTGGCTCAAAGATAAAAGATGAGCTACATAAATAAAAATAAACCAATGTGGATCAAAGCACTGAGTACAAATGTGTGCCCTTATCTAGTACAACTAATGACTACAATATAGCATCAACATTTCATACAAATGGCATATTCTACTACACAGGATTCTTGCTCCTCCTTTAGTATGAAATGCATGTGTTTCCTTCTCCTCAAAGTCAGCTGCCTGATGCTAATCTCCATGATCACCGTTTTCTGTAAGGGAAATCAATAGTTATGCAGTTTACACAGAGAGATTCCTTTTGTTCACAGACTTGTTCCTTTATTCGGTCTTTCTGTGACCACAGAAGTGATATATATATATATATATATATATATAAATTAGTGAGTGCGGACTTTACGTTCATCAAGTTCTGCTGCAACAGCAGTGACCTCCTATAGAAATCAGTGACTGTGGAGTTCACGTTCATCAAGTTCTGCTCATCAAATTGGTTTATCTGAGCTGTAGGTCAATGAGCAATAGAAAAGTCGATCCCTTTCATTGTTAATTCTTACAATGTCTATTCTTTAGAGAGGTTTCAAACAATAATTATAACCAAGTGTCAAATGAGCTCTAGCAGGCCTCACCAGTATGATGTTATTATTTTGTACAGTCTGTGCGACCATTACAGCCTTAACAGTCATGCATCTACAGTCTAATACATGAAATAAAAAGCCATAGTCATCATCACCAAACAAATAACTCATGCCAAAATCATGGACTGAATCTAAAAAAATTAAAAAATGCATTACTGTATCCACTGTGAAGTCATCAATCTTGGGGCACTACCACACTGACAATACAGCCCTAAGAGTTGACCAAAATGTTCAGGATTTGGGAAGTTAAGTGGACAGTGACAACTTTTGACCAACATGTTTCCACTGTCATAAGAAAGTCCTTTCTATATTGCACAGCTTTAAACAAAGGGATTGTGTCTAGATCTAGAGATGTCACTGTCTCCCTTTACTAAGACCTCATTAGGCCATCACTTAGTATAATCCATCATTTGGTATACATCTGTCCCGACAAGTGCCACAGCTGAAATTGCTACACAGATATATTTAATTAAATGATGCAAGGACTAAAGAATATGTTCTACATGGACTGACACAAACACCTGTTTCCTGTGTATAGCTATGTGCTGACCTGTGCCTGCCATTAAAGTCATCCTCCAACCCAATATTTATGGACCTACAGCACATCAGCAAGTAAAATGTCATAAGAAATACTGTGTTTGGGGGTGTAAACCTTTTCTGCAATGTCAATAAAATGGCTTGGTGAGACAGGTGTACCCCGGATAGCAATGTTCGGGAACAGACTCCTGCTTACACATGAAACAAAGCTCAGCCCTGTCCATATTCAAGCACAAATTCAATCTATGGATGAGTATTAGAAAAGTTACCCCAGGATTGCCCCCTGTACTGCTAATGGACCGAGGCAGCTCCTAAATGCTTTATCCCATGCATGGGTCCCCAAATTATCTATGGTATGATCCCAGTTATTCTCATTAGGAATAATAAAAAAATTATCATCCATGATGTAGGTAAGGCCAATCTAACACCAAACGGGACAGAATAAGTCAATCACTAAAAGGAAAATTGGCTAGGATTAGTATGGCCCACAAGGGCAGCTAGCCTATTACTTACCTATGAAACCATTATGTATTTACCTGAATTAGAAAATGTTTATTACTATTTTTTTAATCCTTGTAAGTATTTATTTATTTGACAGTTAACTGGGATAGTTCATCTGAGCAAAAGCCCCTTTTCAGTGGATGCCCGGGGAGAAAAGCTCCACAGCACAAGTAAGCAAGAAAAGTTATAAAACTGAATATAAATACAGTGAAAATTTGCAATAAAACAGTTAAGCAAATGTAGAGGAAGCTCCACAGCACAATACAGTAAGAGATATTATAACACTGAAAAAAACATAGCAAAGAAATATATAATAAAACATTTGAATGAATTTACATAACACAGTTATCTTCAAAGGGTAATTGCACAATACAGAGCAGTTAAGTGATTTATTGTAGTAGAGAAGGGAGGAATAGAGAGGATAGTAATAGGTAAAGGGGTGGGGTTCATGTGGGATGATTACAGAGGCAAATCCATGTGCTATTAAGGTACCTTTTGAGAGTATATGTGTGTGTATATATATATATATATATATATATATATATATATATATATATAGGTGTGTACTAGGCTAATGGGCCCTGGAGCCTATACAAGCCTAGCCCATAGAAGTGCCCTGGCATCATTCCACCCATTAGTTCCCAGTGCCTCTATCAAGTACAGCCACTGGAGTAATCCCCGGTATGAACTTTCTATTTCCCATCCACTCATCAAGATTTCTCTTGAAGAGAGCCAGTGAGGTGCTCTGCTTGACAAGTATGGGAAGTCTATTCCAGAGCATGGGCAGTCTCTGGGTTATAAACCTGTCCCCTCCAGCATGTTCTGTTGTTTGTGGTAATGAGGTAGATGTCTATAGAGCATGTGCAGGGACTGGGATTTCTTTACATGTAGCATTTCTAACAGAGCTGGGTCAAATATGGCTTTGTAAATCAAGCAGAGATCGCCTCTTAGTAGACTATATGAGACAGAGCACAGCTGGAGTGTTTTTGAGTCTGTCCATGTAGGATGTGTGTTTAGGGCCTAGGATCCTCTTTGTGAGGTACTTTTGTGGGCTTTCCAGCTGTTGCACATGTCTAGTGACACACACACAAATGGGGCATATATATATATGTATATATACCTATATATATATAGATATAGATATATATATATATATATATATATATATATATATATATATATATATGTATATATATATGCATATATATACTTAGATAGTTGATATATATATATGGATTTTGCATTAGCATGAATTTTCTGAAGGATATGAAGTCCAAAATTCAAATGCCTGCCATTATTTTCTAACTTTAATCTTTAAAGATTTGCCACTTATTTACCAGAAAAACACTTTTTTTTAAATGACATGAACCCATATATATATATATATATATAAAATCAAAACAGACATATAAATTTATATAAATAAATTTGTACAGTTGAGAGGTATGTCACTGGCCTAATGAGGGAAGAGTAGAGGGAGATGATGGCCTCTTTCTTCCTGGATGCAAAACCCTTAGTAGTGAGATGTGCCACATAAAAGGACCAGTGGCAATGTGGTGGTTAAAGGAGAGGTTGCTGTCAACCTGTGTTCTCAGATCTCTTATAATGCCCTCAGTGTTCAGTGGGCTCCCATCAATGTGGTAATTAGTGGGAACTGAGCTTTTCCCAAAGGGGATGACAACACATTCTTTGGCATTAAGCATAAGGCCATCGTTTCAACACCAGTCATTGCTCTCAGTGAGACCTTTCTGTAGGATGTCAATATCACTTGGGGAGTTAATAATTGCTCCCAGCTTGCAATAGTCTGCGAACTTTGTCAGCCAGAGTCCCGTCATGTTGGCCTGGACTTCAGAGAAGTAGATACCAAACAGTAGAGAACCCAGGACCGAACCCTGTGGGACTCCACCCATGACTGGTCGACAGTCTGACTTGGATTCAGCTACTTTTACACTGTGGGTTCTGTCTGTGAGCCAGTTTGCAACCCACCTAGTGATATAGGGGCTGATGCCTAGCTTAGTGAGTTTTTCTACGATTCCTGAGTGGGGAATTGTATCAAAGGCCTTGGCCAGTTCAAGGTAGGCTGTATGAACCACCTTGCCTTCATCCACAGCTCTGGTGACTGACTCGAAGTAGTCAACCAAGTTGAGCAGGCATGATCTACCCCTCACAAAACCAAACTGTGTAGGATCCACAGTTTGGAGA